>NC_081320.1:24884987-25187474 GCF_026419965.1 Kogia breviceps
TAAGCTGAATTTGACATGGAGACAAGATACATCTTTCCTCAGGGTGTGCTAAGAGGTGGAAGGAGGTGGGGTTGGAAACAGAACGGATAAAGCTGGAGCCGGGTGTGAGGTGGGGTTTCCATCTGTTTTGTGGCCAACACTGCCCTATTGGTGTTGGGATCTGATCCTAAGTTGCTGGAGCAGAAGCCCTGAGTATGGGCCTGAGCTGGTTATTTTCCTTTTAACTGTGTGCTTTCCCCTCTCCCAGCACCAGAACCTTTGCCCCGGAGGGGGAGAGTGCTGAAGCATGGGAGGCCTGTATCAGCAATTATTTTTCTCGGTCTGCTCAGACACAGCCTTGGGTCCATATCCCCTCTGTCTCTCACTGCCAATCACTCTCCCCAACCTCTACCACCTTGCCCTGTTGTGGAGCTGTACTGCAGGTCAGACAGGCCTGTGTGAACTTTCAGTCATATCAGGGTGTGAGTTGTGGTAAAGTGGCCACTATCAGAGTTCTGGGTTTTTTCTGAGGTACTACTTGAGTAAAAGCCCCAACAATGGCCACTGCTGTCCCATCCAGGATCCATCCTAGGACCAGGTCACCTCTGAGTCCCATGGGTGAGTTTTCTCCCTGGTTGTGGCAGCCCTAGATCCTGTGTCAAGCTGTGACATGGAGTGAGTGCAGTTGGAGTGTTCACTTGGCTTGGGCTGGGGCAATGCTGAAGGTCTTGCAGGAAACCCAGCATCCACTGGAGCAGTTTTCTAATCACCCTCTCCACTCTGTCTTGGGGGCAAGCCAGCATGCATGCACTCCTCACAAGTGGAGTTCAGCCTTCCCACAGCCCTCCTCTTAGTTCCAGTGGTTCTCCAACCAGCCAAAGGAGCTCATACCCCCTGTGTAAGACCCAGGATTGGCGCATCCAATCTCTGGCTCTCATCACTCACTCCCCAGGGTGGGTATCTGTCTGTGTAATCTCCCTTTTCCTCTGAGTCCCCTCCCAGGGGCACAGATCCCGATCTCATCACTTTTCTTCCCTTCCTACCTGATTACATATGGATTTTTCTTACAGCCTTGGTTCTACAGGAATCTTTCTGCCAGTTTCCAGTTGGTTTTCAGTGAGAATTGTTCCACATGTAGATGTATTTTTGATGTGTTTGTCGGGGGAAGGTAAGTTCCATGTCTTTCTACTCTGCCATCTTGATCTGACCCCCCATATGGCCTTTATTGCAACTACTCAACTCTGACATTTTTCACCCAACTGCTGTTGAGTGACAGCCACGGGCAACATACAAAAATGGACGTGTGTGGCTGTGTTCCAGTGAAACTTCATTTATAAAGACAGGTAGATGGATGCCTTTGGCCCATTGGTCATAGTGTGCCCACCCCTGCACTAAACAGTCAAATCATTAAGTTAACCTTCTAAAGGAAAGGGAAATGAAATGAGCATTTGTTTAAGCATTCAATATGGGATGTTTAAATGGGGCTGTCCAGGTATTATTCTGGTTTTTATTTCCTATAAAATGCTCTGTTACCCAAGTATTATCTCTTATATTTTGCCCATAAGGAAACTGAGACACAAAGAAATTCCATTATTTGCCCAAGGTCCCATTATTAGTGAGGAATTGGAGCAGAGGGAGTTGTCTGAATAGGCCTGTTGGGCTGGAGTTAGGGATCAGGCAAGATTGGAGTCCAGGCTGTCTGACTTCAGCACCTCTAATTTTTCTACTAAAATGAGAGGTAAAGGAGAATCCATGCTTCTTCTTGCTTCCCTGCTGTGGCTACAAAGGCATAACAATGGGTCTGTTTAGCTCTGTCTGACCCACGGGGCTTTCCTCCCCACTTAGTGAAGCTGTGTAAAGCAGCATCTTTCTATGCACTTCAGTCACACTGGGTCCCCCACATAGAGAACCAGGAACTTTTGTGTATATAATTGAATATTTTAGATCTTTCTTTCCCTCATATATAAGCAAGTAAATCATCAGCATTCAACGATCTGATTACAAAGTTACCTTCCTGTTGAGCTGAAGATAAAGGATTTGAGCGGCTCCACTGGGGAAGAAACAAAAACCTGAATTGTAAGTTTATTTGAGACATAGCCAAGATACTAACATCTCATTCAGGAGGGGAATCAATAAGGCAGAGAGGTAAGAAAGATCAGATATCAGGTACACAACAGCCCTGATCGGTGCCCCCCAGCAGAACTGGAATAAAAATGTAGCCCATACACTTCCATGTTGTTAATGGGAAGAGAAGATATATAATTCAGAAATATGCTTTTGTTCCTTTTAAATCAACATGTTTCCATTAAAATGGAAATTGAAGTCCCATCATATGGAGAGTCAATTTTTGGACACTGTAAGATTATCTCTACTTTTCCTGGCCACAGTGGAAATGGAAATAATTTTACTCATTGGCTTTTGGAAGTTACAACCGAATTTTTCAAAGTAGCCTGCTCTATTACGAGAGAGTAGAGAATAGACACTCTATTATTAATAGAGTGTCTATTAGACACTCTACACACTTTGCTGGGAGTAGAGGATTGGGTGAGTGGCAAGTGCATGCGTTTTCTCCAACTCAAATTAATCCAGAAAGGCCAAGGACAAATGAAAATGAAGGTAGGATGCTAAAATTGACAGAAAAAAATTTTTGTTTTGTTTTATTCTTGTTTTTTTGTTTGTTTTGTTTTATTTTAGAAAAAGAACCAAGTCAGGGAAATGTCCATCTGGTGAAATGACTTTAAAAAGTCATTAAAAGGAAAAAGGAAGCCAAATTTGCCTGCAAAGTTTACACAGGCAAATTATTTGTGGTATATGCTTAAAATGAGCAGTGGATAGAGCTGTTTTTTTTCTTCTTGGGTACTTCCTGACTGGTCTGTTTTAAATTCTGACAGGGAGCTCTTGAAAAAGCTGTTCTTATATTCTGTCATACCCAATACTCTCACCTCCCTTTTAAGACTCAAATCAGGTTGACCTCTCAAGAAGCCCTGCTCAAGGCCTTTCTTTAATCATCTCCATTACTGTACTGAAACTAAAATGCAGCCTGAAAGCACATTGTCCAATGGCTTTATGTCTTGTCTGTACAATGAGACTGTATGCCCCTTGAGGACAAGGACAGTTTGCATGCTAATTATGCATTCTTTGTGGTGTCTAGATTGATGCCAAGTTCAGAGGATACAGGTATTACTTGAGATGTCCCTGCCTTGCCCTTCAGTGGTACAGATTAATTTGGCTCAAACTCCTAGTTTTGTAATCTTGGTAAAGTTCAAGGCCCTATCCATGATGTGTGGGGATTCTCATGGTCTTTCTTTTCATGGTTCCCATTGTAACTAGTTCCTAAAGGCATAGGCTGTGTTTTTCCCTCATTCACGTGGATGAAAAACTCACTCTTTATTGGTTTCCATACAAGTTGGGAAGTCTAATAAGAACTGGGATTTAGAGATCACAGGAGGGTCTCACTGAGTAACTCACATCATCTTGTTGGCTCTCTCTCTTCTCTTGGATTTTCTCAGAAGTCCCAAGTCACTCTCTCTTCTCTTGGATTTTCTCAGAAGTCCCAAGTCACTCTCCCTTCAGAATGTGGAATCCTCCAGTTCTTTCAGTTTGCAAATCATATCCATAGGGTCTCAGGAGAACAAAGCCAACTCATAATGGGACCCACCCTCCTTAGAAAACATTTGGAGCTTTAAATGATAAATTTTCCCTGACACATTAAACCGGACTTGATGCCTCTCCAACAAGAAACCCTCCTTAATAACAGTGCTTTGTGACATTCATGACTTTATCTGAGAGAAGAAAGCTCAGTCACCATGCAAGAGCAAACTATGTGGATCCTGGGCACTGTGGAGAATAGCAAAAGAAACAGAAGTCTGTCTGGAATGGCTTAAGCACATCCAGGTGTGAAGGCAGGAGCATGAACAAAATGGCCTGTATGACCCTCAGTAAACATCAATTTATTCACATCACATATCATCTAGAGGACTGAGGAACTAGGAAAGAACAAGGGAGAGATGGTGTCAAGCTATGACTTTGTCCTCCCACTATTCAATTTACAGATATTTATTGGTCCTCTATCAGGCACTCAATAGACACTAGAACTACACAGATGAATGAGGTATGGGCCTTTCCCCAAAGAGCACTGATATGTGCCAAAAACATGTTATGCCATCTCCTGTTACAGAAACCCTATGAAGATTCTTGGATATTCTAAGAAGGTGGCTTGCTTGGTCTATCTCAATGGTTTGTTTTTCATACCTTCTGAAACTGTGGTCTACTTGCTAGACTGAACTCTCCAGTTTCCTGCAGCTGCGTACCCCACTCTCTGCCCCATCTCACTGTGAGAGTCCAAGCCCAAGTTTCTTGTTGCTCTCTACTGTTCTGCTGCAATTTTCCACGCCAACACCCAAGATATGACAGAAAGGAAAGAGGAAACATTTCTTACACTATACTCGATGCTTTCACATATACTATTCATTTTATTCTCATATGAACACTGTGATATCCTGTATTCATCCCTCTTTTGTGGATGAGAACACTGAGGTTCAGAGTAGTTGATGACTTGCCTAAAGTAACACAGCCAGTAGAAGCTAGTGAAGGAGAGACTGGCTCAATCCTGGAGTCTCTAGCCTTTCTCCTATGTCCTATCTAGCACACCACTATGTCTATTTAAGATGCTGGCTTGTGCTTTCTAGGCGTTCAGTTTTTGTTTGTTTGTTTGTTTGTTTGTTTGTTTTGTTTTTATGCCAGTCCTCATACCAAGCCTGAAGTTGCCAAATATTTAAGTCTCAGGAGGAAGCTGCTACACAATAGCCCCTCTGATTCCCTGGGTTTCCATTCTCAAGAAGACAGAAGATTCACAGTAAGTTTGGCAACCAAGTCTGGCATATGTTGACAAAGTAGACTCACTTATAAGCTCCTCAATTAAGTCCCCGAAATTCAACTGGGAGTGGGCAAAAGCAATGAACAACAAAAGACAGAAACACCTCGGAGACTGGAGGCTGGACAATTTAGGGGAAAGGTGATTCAGTTATTCATTCATTCATTCATGCAACACATTTTTAAGTGCCTGGAACTGTGTAAGGTGATGGGCACATAAGACAGATAAGACATGGTGCCTGCTTAAAAGAAATCCATGGCCTATTAGAGAGAGTAGGGCTTGCTAACCAGAGGGGAGGGCAAGTTAACCAGAGAGGAGGACATGCTCATCAGAAGGGAGAGCAGGTTAACTAGAAAGGAGGACCTAACAAGAGAGGAGCCTTGTTAACCAGAGGGGGGATGTTAACTAGAGAGGGTGTACTACTAACCCAAACTTGACTGGTCCTCAGAATCACCTTAGTTTTTTATAATTTATATGGATTCCTAACCTAATAAACTGGAATCTTCCAGAGCCATTATTTGTATTGTTGATAAGCTCCCTAGTTGATTCCAACAACCATGGCAGTTGAGAATAAAGCCTTACATGTACATTATAGAGAAACGTGCACTGGGTTCAGTGTGGATACCAAGGAAGGGTCTGCTGGCACAATTCTGGGTTTCACAGAGGAGGCAATATCTGAAGTGAGCCTTCAGAATTGCAATAGAGCAAATAAAGTGCACAAGGGTCCTGAGAAGATGGTGGGAGGAAGGCTTCCAGGTGGAAGACTCCATACAAGCAGAGGCACTGCGGTGTGGACTACCATGATGAGCCAGGAGGTTTGGTTGGGCTGGAGCCTAGGGTCTGAGAGAGGAGAAGATTAGAGAAAAGGCTGGAAGGTGAGCTAGATTCCAGGTGGCCTTGGTGATGATACCAACAAGTTTGAATTTTACCCTATTTGATATGGACTAATATTTAAATATTTAAATCAGGAAGTGAAATGATCAGCTTTCATTTCAGAAAGATTACTTCAGAATTTCCGGAACAAGATGGACATTTGAGCCTACACATTTAACTCTACTCTTTCTCAAATTTCCATGGAAATATCCAAAGAAATATTAAAAAAAAATAATCAGGGAATGATGCCTTCCTTGAACCATAAATGATGACAGTCTTTACATGAGTTAACATTGACCGAGCATTACTGTGTGTAGCCATTGTCTGGAATGCTTTACATCATGGTACTCCATGATAGGTGAGTGTTATCACTATCCACACTGATGGGTTATTATTATCCCCCTAGTACAAATGAAGACACCATAGCACAGGGAAGGTAACTATGTTCATCAGTCCCACAGCTAGTAGAAGAGCTAGTATTTGGACCCAAGGAGTCTGGCTCCAGAGAACGAGCACTTACAGCATTATACTGCCTAATATATTGTAAAAATGTGGTGTTAGTAGTCTTCATTAACTGGTGACCAAGGCCTCCAGTTCTGTGCATAAGAAAGAGGAGTGATTTCCCATCTACTTAGCAGTGAAGCTCCCCACCATGAGACTGCCTTCGTTTGTAATTCCTTTCTTAGTTTCCACAGTTGAGGGGAATTCTGACTTGGCACAAGTGTTCTTAACTTTGAGCAGCAGGCCCAGGACTCCATGGGACCATGATTGGGACAAAAGGCATGGGTTTCATAAGTGTTCAGGAAATACAGTTGGAGCTGATAGATGGAGCCCTTCCAGGCTTGAGAGTTGTGATAATTTAAAGTGTGGACATAGCCTGTGGGGTTCTGAGTTAACCAGGGACTTAAGCTATGGCCTTGAAGAAATTATTTATCAGAACACGAGGTTCTCTTTTGTGCAGATGTTTCTAGCTATAGCCTTTCCCCAATCTTCACAGCCAACTGTAGTCCTACAAACCTAAAGCTGCAGACTTCTGCTTTTCTCTTTTTCTTAAATTTAAGATTAGAACAAGTATCCCCATGATCTCTGACAGAAAACATTGTAACTCACAGCCATGAACAGGGTTAGAAAACTCAGTTATATGAAATGATTCAGCAATTTGAATGAAGAAAATACATCTGAAGAATTAGAACAAATATTCTCTGAAGGAAGTTTACTCCAAAAAGTAAAAGTTATAACAAGAAGCAAAACAAAATTAATTCATATTCTCAATAATAAGCACCCACCCCATTTAAAGCAAAAATCTGATGTCAGGCAATATTGTTCTTAAACAGTTAAATTTCTAAACTAACTTAATTTTTTAAAACATACATTTATCTTATAAGTTTGTAAATTCTTTTTAAATTTCAAATTTTATTTGCCAGTGGTAGTAGTGAATAACAGATTAGATAGCATAGAAAATCACATCAGTGACTCAAAAGTTCAGTTTGAGAAATTTTCCCAAAACCCAGAAGCAAAAGACAAAACAAATATAATACATAAAATATAAGAGATATGAGGGGTGAGTTTAGGAGATAAAATATAGTATAATATGAATTCTAGAAAGGGAGGCAATAATTAATAAATTTAGAATGTGGTCCCCTGAGGTAAATAAAATTTTCAGTTTTTAAATTAAATGGGGCACTTTCTAGAAAAAAATTACTGAAAAGACAATTTAATATCAGAAAATCTATTAGTATCATCTATTATAAGACTAGATCAAAGGAGAAAAAATATCTTTTTATGGATAATTAAAAGACGGTTAATAAAAATTAACATCATTTATTAATGTAAAATAAAAACAGAATGATATTCCCTCAATAAAATAAAGTATATACATAGATTTAATTTAGTAGTGAAAGGATATTAAGATTTATGATGAAAAATTGAAGTGGTCTAATGATTATTATTGCTGGTGGTAATATTGTTCTAGGTTAGCCCATGAAATTTAGATGAGAAAAGGAGTAAGAGGCTTAAATAGTGTAAAGTGAGAGAAAACTATCATTATTTGCAGATAATAGCCTGTCTACAAAACCAAAAAGAATCAACTGAAAAACAGATAAAACTAGAGATTTCAGAAGATGGTTTCAAAACAAATGTGTAAAAATGAATAGATTTTTTACATACTAGCATAGCCATTTATAAATCATAATGGAAATAAGATCATATCACAATAGTCATGAAAGTATATAAAACTTAGAAATCAATTGAATTATGTAAAATCTATATGAAGAAAACTACTAAATATTCCTTTACTGAAAGAAATAATAAAAAATTGAATATGTGAAGAAACATTATACCCTGCTGAGTGGGCGTATCCAATACTGTAATGTTAGAACAATCTAGTGTGTGGAATTTGCACATGTAGGTGGAGAGATGCAGCAATCACATCAGTTATACAACTTGAATTCAGGTAAGAGATCTGGCAACAGAGATTTTGGAGTTATCACTGTGAAGTTAATGGTTGTAGCCATGAACATAAATGAGATTCCCTAAGAGAGTGTGGAGTACAAAGAGAAAAGGGCCAAAGACCAAATCCTGGAGAATACCAACATAATGTGCACAGTGACAGAGGTGCCAGGAAATGATATTGAAAAGGTGTGTTTTAAGACAGAGGAGGAAAACCAGGAGGGAACAGCATCACAGAAACTAAAGAAGACTGCCTTAAGAAGTAGGAAGTAGTCTACATGGTCATTTGTTACAGAAGGATCAGGCAAGATAAAAATGGAAGAGTCCATGATATTTGGCTTCTAGGAGATTGCTGGTCACAATGGCAAGAATAGTTTCAGTGGTATTGGGGAGTGCCAAAGTTGAGATAAGGATGACTGAATTTCTTGTGTTGCTAATAACCACAGAGGAGACAGTATACATGGAATCTACCAGTTACTGTGTGAAGTCAACAAACCTTAATGAGTCTCAATTTCCTCTTCTATAAAGTGGAGTTTCAGTTGCCAAAAAACGTGTGATAACGACTGTGAAATGTTTTATAAATTATAAACCACTATACCACAGATGGTGTTATTGTTAGTTCTGGCCAACTTCCAGGCAATGTTATAACATGAAATGTATTAAAGATGATGGCCCTGAGATAATTGTCCTTAAAAATTTTCCCATCACTTCCTCTGTAGTCCTACTTTTTCAGCCCAAGGGAGGTTCTGCAGGCTTGTTAATACAGACACATGATCTGCTCTGTGCTTCTGCACTGACACAAACTAAGCTGCCAGGGAAACGAACGGATCTGAAATGTTTTACAATGCCCTGCATTGTTTCAGCCATCAAATGGAGACCAGAATTCCAGTTCCAATCAAGTGAGGTGGTGGAGCGTTTTCCTGTTTGTGTAAGTAGATGCCAGCACTTATATAAGTACTATGTTTCTTCCCAGAACTTAGCTGGAAAGCACCCCTACCCCCCGCCCCCAGGATGTTTGGCACATGGCCCAAACCAGCTGACATTTCAATTGTCCTTCCCCTCTATTGCTGTGATCTCAAATGTTCATGAAACTGACATTTCTCCAAACCCTTAATGGGAACATTTCAGTGACAAGTGTCAATAACATAATGGGCTTAGCCCCACACTTATTCCTTCTTTCATCCATCCCTACAAAACGTATTCATTAAGCATCTATGAAACACCAGGCAGTTTGCTAGGGGTAAGGTTCACAGAGATTAATGACACTGAGTTGCTCTTGAAGAGCTTGGATTTTAGTAAAAAAAAGAAAAAAAAAAAAAAAGAAGAAATGAGATAGCACTGAATTACAATACAGTGAGATAAGAACTTTAATAAATGTATGTTCAAAGGACTATGGGAACCCTGAAAATGGACACCCAGGCTCTTAGTTCAGCCAAAAAGCCAAGAGTTGAAGTGTCAGAGGTCTGATTACTTCTGACTCTGAAAACAGCAAGCTTAGCAGTTGATACACAATAGGTGTTCAATTAATGCTTAATACACAATTGATAAATGCCACTAAAAAAGACTTTCAATCACAGCTCTCCTCATCACTTGAACTCTTTTCCCATTGGGTAATTCATTTCTAAGGGGATAATGACATGCTCCCTGGAAGAGCTGACTACACAGCACACTCTGCTATCCTCAGTAGATGGGCCAATGACTATTAAATCCCAAAGAGAGATGGGGCCAAGACCTATCGGAAGAATTGTTTTAGGCAAAAGTTCAGCCACACGGCTGCTAACCCTTTTAACTTATCAGGGCAGAATATCCAGGCAGGAAAACCCAGGGAACAAAACAGAGGAGACAGTCTTAACTCCTATGTGTAGGAATTTGACTCCTTGCACATTCTCTCTCCTACTCACTCTAATTATAGGTCATTGGCATCATGTAAATACTCTAACTAGACTCATTAAACTTTTTACTGAAGTTGCTGACTCTGTACAGTACTATTCAGCTTTATTCAGGGTGTTGTACAAAGAAAACAACTGGGGTGTCCCTGCTATATAAGGACATCATCAGCCTTGGTAAAGGACTAGCCTGGCTGAAGGATTTCAATAAAGGTTGAGCCTGCTTGTTAACGGAAGGACGGGGGTTAATTGAAGGATGGGGGTTGGGGGCTGGCTGTGCGGAACACTAGCTCTCTCGGGTGCCCCTCCTAGTGCCAAAGCAGTGCTTGACCCATAGGAAAGCTGAGCATGATGCTGCCTTCCTCTCAGGGTCCTGGCTTCCCCTTGGATTCCAACAATCAGGGTCACACTATTGCTGCTGAGGTATGAACGTCCTATTCCTGAAAACTCCCAAACAGCAACAACCCTGAGGAGTCCACTTGGGAGTAGTTAGACCCTCCAGACTGAGCATGTCATGAAGGAGAACTGTGTTTCTGAAGTTGCCTACTCTGGGAGGTTTCTAACTGGAAGTTTGGCTCCAGGGAGATAATCAGTCAAGGAAAAACCACCAGGGATTCAAAACCAAACCCAGCACATCTGAGTGAAAAATGGCAGCCTGTTAACCACCCAGCCATGGTCCCTCTCTGAAAAGGGTTTCCCAACTTTCTTGTCCCTTTCATCACCTGTGGGGCAGGCTCTTATTCATCCTGCCTGGAGTGAGGCCAGAGGCCACTGTAAGGAAACAAAACTTGCCACCCCAAAATATCTCTGGCATGCAGATTATTTCAAGCTGAATACATTCAAGTCCCAAAAGAATCAGTAAGAAACTTTGACCTTCCCCCTAAATGCCTAAAAGAATGTAGATGGAGGACCTGTTTTAGGAAGACAGCTATCATCATAGATAATTATAGTATGAACTAGGTGTGTAGACAGGGAGGAACCTAGAAAAGTCCATTTGTTAAAATTCCTCCCTGTGTCCCATTATCTCTGCATGGCCCAGCAAATTTTTTTTTTATCAAACATTTGCTTTTTCATCTCCATGTGAATGGCCTTCCTCCCCTCCCCTGTGAAGTCCCAACCCCCTAGCTCCAACATCCTCTTTTGTCTTTAGCTGAAGATGGTATTTAAGGTAATGGTTGAGGCCATTTTGGCAAGTTACTCAATTCTCCTGGGTCTCTCCCATGTTATTAAAATTTGATTTTCTCCTGTTAATCTGTCTCATGTCAATCTAACTCTTAGACCAGCCAGGAGAACCTAGAAGAGTAGAAGAAAATCTCCTTCTCCCCACACTCTTAACTGTCCTATGTTCTTTGGTTTTCTTGCCCCAGTCTCTCTCTGTCCATCCACCCTGCATCCCCTTGCTGTCAGAGGAGTCCCCTGAATCACTCTCCAAAGCACTGCTCAGATCCTGTTATGACCCCACCACCACTTCCTGCCCACCCTGTGCAGCTGGCTTCAGAGGCTACATCCAGTCCACTTCTACCTCAGTCACTGTGGCCTGAGGAAGAGCCCCTTTTCCCTGGAAATCTAAACTTTCCCCATTCTTTTGTTCACAGAAATTCATACCAAGCACAGTCCTCCTGGACCCCACTTCTCCATACCAAAGGAAAGGGCTGCTAAATATAACTTACTTTGTTAATTTTGGAAGGTTGTTACACCTTGTCTGCCATTTAAAAAATAACAGAAACAAACCCCCAAACAGTCAGGAACTTTCCTTAAGATCCAGTGTTCTTGTTCATCCTGCCCTTGGCCTTCAAGGATGTTCTCTCCATTCTTGAGATTTCAGCTCCTAACACGTCTTAATTCACCTCAGCTCTAAGATGTCTCTAATTGCTCTCTCTCCTGGTATGGCTTAATAAACCTCAAGCTACCTTAGCATTATTTGGATTTAACTTCCTCCTCTGCCTTTAGCAACTTTATTTCATCTTTCTTTCTCTTTTCTCTCCCTTTTTTTCCCCATCTCCCCTTCTCTTTGTTTACATGCTCTTCTTTCCCCTTTCTCTCCTCTCTCTGTCTCTGTTTCTCTCTCTTTAATGTCATTAGCTCCATTCATCTCTCACCCCAATGGCACATCTGGCCAAGCTCATTTGTGGGAGGTTCTATTCCTTCCATAGAAGTCACCATATCCTGTTCTTATGGGTCATATAGCTCAGATACACATAAACAAGGTCAAGACCATCACCTTCTTGCCTTAGAGAGTCACCATATTACCCTCCATTATCATATTTCTTGTGAAGCCACATTTACATTTTATCATATCCACATAGCTGGAGGAAGAGGTTTGAAAAGGAGAGCAGTCACAAGGTATGTCAAAAGACACAGAAGCTTTTAGAATAATGAAGACACAGAAAAGATAGTTGGCCTCATTTGAAGGTTAATGGAGGCCTCCAGAAAGAAATCAAGGTGATTTAAAATACATTCTATAGGGGCTTCCCTGGTGGCGCAGTGGTTGAGAATCCGCCTGCCGATGCAGGAGACACGGGTTCGTGCCCTGGTCCGGGAAGATCCCACATGCCGCGGAGCAACTAAGCCATGGCCGCTGGGCCTGCGCGTCCGGAGCCTGTGCTCCGCAACGGGAGAGGCCACAACAGTGAGAGGCCCGCATACCGCAAAAAAAAAAAAAAAAAAAAAAAAAAAAATACATTCTATAATTCCAACCCAGGATCAGCAAATTACAGCCTGTGGGCCAAATCTGGCCTGCTGACTGTTTTTTTATATGGTCTATGGGCAAAGAACAGTTTTTACATTTTTTAATGGCTGATACAAAAATAAAAAGGAAAATATTTCATAATGTGAACATTCTATGGAATTTGAATCTCAGTGTCCATAAATTAAATTTTCCTGGACTACAGCCACACTCATTTATTTATGGATTGTCTATGGCTGCCTTTGTGCTGCAGTAGCAGAATCAAGTATTTGGGACATAAAATAGTTGCAATATTTATGGCCCATAAAGCCTAAAATACTTACTATCTGTCATGGGTTGAATGGTGTCCCCCCAAAAGATATGTTCATGCCCTGATATCCAGCCCCTGTGAAAGTCACCTGATTTAGAAAAAGAGTCTTTGTAGATGAAATTAAGGATCTTGAGATGAGATCATCCTAGATTTATCAGGGTGGGCCTCAAATACAATGACAAGTGTTCTTGTAAGAGACAGAGGTGATGACACATGCAGACACAGAGGAGAAGGCCATAGACAATGGAGGCAGAGATTGAAATTACATAGCCACAAACCAAGAAACTCCTGGAACCACCAGAAGCTGGAAGAGGCAAGTAAGGTTTCTTCTGTAGAGCCTTTGGAGGAAATGCAGACCTGCTAACACTTTGATTTTATACTTCTGATTCCCAGAACTGTGAGAAACTAATATTCTGTTGTTTTAAGCCACCCAGGTTGTGGTAACTTGTTAAAAACTAGGAAACTAATATATTGACCTTTTCCAGAAATTTTGCCAACCCCTGTTCCAATTTGTGTTTTTACATTGTATTTTGTTATGTTCATTCAAGTTTAGTTTTCTCCTAAAGGAGGTAAAGAGATAATGCAATGTAAGGATACATTGCATTTCTATTAAGTTGAATAGGAAAACAAGAAAGCCTTTGTATGTCCACAAGGTGATGCTGATACCTCTTCATCCCTCATGATGGGAGTTGGGGTGGGGGCTGGGTGCTCCATCCACCTCTCCAAAGGACTCATCTCTCCAAAGCATCCCAGCCACTGCCCTGGATCACTGGTGACTGGAAATAGAGGCTGGGAGTGATGTCTCCTCAGCTTTATTTCAATTTTGTGATATTGGTAAGATGGGGGTTGGGGGAAGCATTGAAAAGGAAAGTGAAAGAGGAAAGAATGCTAACTTGGAACAAACTGGTAACTGAGACATGGAGGAAGGCTAGACCCCACTCCACCAAGTCTGAACAAATCATCTTTCCTTCCATTTTCCTTTGTACAACATGCCCACTGTAGATTCCTTATCCATCCATGGAAGTAAAGGCCACCTGACTGCTTGATTAGGTCCCACACTTCTCTTTCTTACATTCCTAGAAGAGAGGACTCAGACAAGATAAATACCTACAAAGACAAGGATTTGACTTAGTGGGCCCAAAGAAGGTACCAGTAAGAGCTGAAAATGGAGGGTTGCACTCACTTAGTTCCCCACCAGTTCATGTACAATGTGCCATAAAAAGGGATATAAATAGTCCAGGCTACCCCCAAATAGCCCTGGGCCGGAACCTTGACAAGTGACATCAACGGGAACCCCACCACACCCCAGGGCAGAGGTCAGGCAGAGGGATCACTGCCCTCATTCCCAGGGTTAATTATACTTCCAAAAACAAAAAAGGAAAAATATATAAATGTATTTATTTTATTCAGGAAGAGGTGGACAATTTGAGGTGAACAATTTCAATATTTCCTTCCATTCTTTCAGTTCTGGTTACTGGTCACTATCAGGAAGATGTGGGAAGGATCCTGAATGAAAATCTTCTTACTATTGAGAGAGAATTCACAACTGTGAAGCAATTTATGGTGTTTCTACCTAGAAACAGGGAAGTAAGAGCATTCTGAGTCCAAGTTCCCGTGGAAATAACCTTTAGTTCAGAGCTGGTTTCTCAGAGAACTTGCATAGACACATATGGATTTATGCAATTCTCATTATCACCTCATAGCTTAGGTCTAAACTTTATTTTATGTATGAGAAAATGGAACCTTGCTATGTTGAGAATTTATCTAAGATCATAGAGACAGTTGAGGACAGAGAGAATATGAGGCTCTAACTATGACCCAGGTTGGGCCTCCAGCACTCCTCATTACTTTGGGATCTAATTTACTTCAGGTTAATGTCTTGGAGATCTTCAGGTGTGTGAATGCCTAGGCATTTGTGGGGAAAGCATTATTCCAGGTAATTACCTAATCAGTATAATTTTGATTAGAAATAGTGGACAAGGAGAGATTTCCAAAACTTCCTAAGTCTCCTTTACTCTCTGCCTTTTTCCTGAGTGGAGCAGGCATATTGTGTATTCTTTGGGTCTGACTTAATAAAAGGGATTATTATAAGGGGCAGCAACAGCATAGCTATTATCCAAGGTAAAATATATATTTAAATAGATAAATGGAAATGGTCCTAAGAGGGGGTCTCTAATCCAAGCTTCAAGTAAAGCTCTAACCTTAGAATCTGTTAGTTTTTATCAGCAGGGGTAAAAGTTGTTTTTGTCAGCTTTGGGTGATTGTCATATATTTTCATCAATTAATTTTTGTTGAAATGCCTGCTGAGTATGTGCTATAGCACAGGGAGACAGCTGACTGTTTGCAACATAATCTAATTTGACATCTGAGTATTCCTCAAATTAACATGTCAGAGGATAGCAGAACTGAAAGGAGAAATCTGTGGTCTGTGAGATGCTTGCTATTTAGTGAGAGTTGACCCTCTGCTTTGAATTCAATTATCCCATGTCCCAGCCCTCGTTCTGCCTCTGACAAGCTCTGTGGCTTCCAGCAAGTTGTCAATCTCTGAGCATCTGTTTCTGTATTTGTAAAACAGAGATAGAAACTCTAAGGGTGTTGTACTAAGTGCTTTAGATATATTTTCTCATTTAATTCTTAAAACAAACATGAGCTGATAACACAAGTTTTTATTGGTATTTTTTTGAGAGATAAGTAAAGCAGCTAATTTGGTAGGAAAGGCCAAGGAACAGGAGACATATTTCTAGTCCAGCTTGGCTATTAACTAATTCTAGACTTGAAAGGGCTCAGAAAGCAGGCCCCAAACAATATGCCCATGCCAGTTAAATCATTTGAAGTATTAAGTACTTGTACCAGCTAAGACACAAATCAAAGTAAACAAATGGGGACGCTGTGTTATAAAAGGTCAACTGGTAAGTACTGAACACAGTTAAATCTAAATAATTATTAATTGTTGTATTATTTTTTATTTAAAAATCTAATAAATCATGTTTTTTCTCTCCTCCAACTTCTTCAACTCCAAGAAACTATTTTCAATAAAACTGGAAACTCTGAGTATTCCTGAGTTTATGCCAGGAAACAAAAAAAAAAATTTCTATCAACCATAGTTCTGAGGAAACTTACAGGTAGGAGAAAGGAAAAGGGTGGTAGGACATTCATAGATTTATAAAGCTATACCACAAATCCTTCCCTTAGAAACATGGAGTCTTCCTACTGGAGAAAGAGAAGCCAACCTAGATCTGCCTTCTAGAATAACTGGAGACATATTGCTACTTCTTCCCTGGAATTAATTGCTGTTTTCTTGCATCAGTTCTGGGACTATAATTACTCACAATGCTGTGTGACTGGGAGTGCCTATATCTAGAAGGGTCAGGTTGGCAGCTGGAAGGAGCTGAGCCTGATGGAGTTGTGGTATGTTCTGGGAGTTCTGTTGAATACTGGAGAACATATCTACTGAGCATTTACTATGTGGCAAGGAAACCTACCATTCACTGGGTCAGGTAAGTAAAGAACTAGTGGGTAGGAATCATTGTCACTGATGAAAAGATAAATAGGCAGTAGAACTAGATGTCTCCTCCTGGCAATACTGCAAATAAAATAAAAGACTGCAAAACAGTAAAAAAAAAAAATGAACTAGAATGTATAAATATCAAACAAGACTTGAACTGAAGATCAGAAATGAGAATCTTATCAGCATTTATGTGGACAGTGAGGGAAAGCAAGTTAAAAATAAATATGGCACTTACAGTAAACCTTAGCCTGAGAAGAACTTTCCACATTAAAAGATGAATAGAAAAAAAACTGAACTTAGAGCCAATAAATTATGAGTGTGTATTATGAAAGGAGGAGAACATACTCAAAAGGCAGAGGAAGAACACAGTTTTGGAAAAAAAAAAACACGACTTACTGTGGTTTCCAGAAATAAATTTTATAGTGCAGTTGCTTTGGGCTTTAAAAAGTATTCAGAATAATATGAACTCCACGAAACAGATAAAAGATGAGATGAAACGAATAAAAGGTGAAATTTAAAAAAATATATATAGCCAAAATAAGAGACAGGAATGAAAAAAGAATTGATTGAATGAGAAACAATTTTGAAGGAGTTAAAAATGTGTCTACAGAAGTAATTTCAGCATTGGAGTAAGTGAATTGTAGTAAAGCAAATTAAAAATGAATGAACCAGCTTTACAAGTTGTTCCAGAATGAAAAGGAAAATGACAACAAAATAAAAATAATGAGGAAATTAGGGTTCTTGAACAGAAGAAAGAAATAATTTGAGCAGAAATAATGATTTCAGACATAAAAGAAAAATGTTCCTAAGTTGAATAAACATCTAGGGCTGCTTATACTAAACAAAATCAATGTATGTGGGAGAGGGAATACACACATAGAGACACTCTGATATATGTATTTTTCTTATTTCAAGAGTTAAAAAAAGGGAATTCCCTGGTGGTGCAGTAGTTAAGAATATGCCTGCCAATACAGGGGACATGGGTTCAATCCCTGGTCCAGGAAGATCCCACATGCCGCAAAGCAACTAAGCCCGTGCGTGTGCCATAACTACTGAGCCTGCACTCTAGAGCCCACGAGCTACAACTACTGAAGCCCATGCACCTAGAGCTCATGCTCCGCAACAAGAGAAGCCACCACAATGAGAAGCCTGCACACTGCAATGAAGAGTAGCCCCTGCTCACCGCAACAATAGAAAGCCCTCACTGAGCAATGAAGACCCAACACAGCCAAAAATAAATTAATATATAATAAAGTTAAAAGAAAAAAAGAGTTAAAAAAGAATTCTACCAACCAACCAAGAAGATACACATTTTGCCTATAGGAAAAAATATTAGGCTGGTCTCATAATTCTTTCCTACTATGAAATTCCAGAAAACAAAGGAACCACATTTATATAATTATGGGAGGAGAAATCTTACAGTCTGAGAATCGTCTACCTAAGTTACTATTAATGTGTTCAGGCAACAGAAAGAAGTTCTCAGGAAAATAAAAGCGCAGAAAATATACCAGCCATACCTTCCTTGTAAACAACAACAACAACAGCAACACCAAAGACATTATTTAATTGGAGAGAAACAGCTCAGAGTCCAAATAAAGGAAAGTTGTTGACTAAAAAGATTATAGCTAACATTGCAATAATTTAAATAAAAATCAATGTTTAATAGTAGTTTAATATTACTATAAGACAGTACAAATGTTAAAAATAGCTCTTAAAGGAGAAAATATACAGCATAAAAGCATGAGTCATGTGGAAACAGGGGGGAAGGGGAGGGTGGGATGAATTGGGAGGTTAGGATTGACATATACACACTATCATGTGTAAAATAGCTAGTGGGAACATTCTGTATAGCACTGGGAGCTCAGCTTGGTGCTCTGTGATGACCTAGATGGGTGGGATGTGGGGGGAATGGGAAGGAGGTCCAAGAGGAAGGGGATATATATATATATACATATAGCTGACTCACTTCGTTGTACAGCAGAAACTAACACAACATTGTAAAGCAAATATACTCCAATAAAAATGAAGTCCCATATATAGCTTTCTGTGACTGTAAGGCTAGGGAGATCCCAGAGAGGCTGAGGGCTTCAGGTTTCACTCTCAGCTCTTTGATACCCCTACAAAGCCTCTCAATATAATGGTTTTACACTAGAAAAAAAAATCCATATATAACTTTTAAAGCTGGGTGAGTCAGAGAAAGGAAAGAGGAATTAAAAATGCATGCTAAAATGTTACTCTTTCATAGAGCTATGCAACAAATACAGTTTTATTCTTGGCCTTGATAGTGATAAGAAAAATAGTGTCAAATTTTTTTAAATGTAAAATTAGAACCCCAAAAGTTAACTACAGAGTATGTAACCTTCAAATCACTAGAGGAAACAAAGTCAAAGAAAACACAGTCCATGTAGTAAAGAGGGCATAAAAAAGAAAACAGTAAATAGACAACAATAACAACAACAAATAATATAAAGCAGAAGCAGATCAGGCATATTTATCATGACAAGAATATTAATGGCTAAAAAGTTAACAGAAAATGACCCTAAAATATCAGCTGCATATAAACAACTATGTAAACTTCCTAAAAAATGAATTACTAGGAAAACTTGCAAATAAAAAAATGGACACCCTGTGTACAAATTCAACTTGTGGAATTGAGTCATGTCTTCTCTTCAGCTTGCAGAGGAAACTTGGGCAGGTTTGGATTAAGAGTAAGTGGGTGGATCATGTAATCACTAATCCAGTGTGAATATTGGATGAATTAGTCAAAACTGAGTTGGAGAAGCCCAACCAAGACTCTAACAAGTACAGACTATTCAAAAAACAAAAACAAGGAAAGGAAAGAAACAGAGGAAATTTTGGAAATCTTCCCATTAATATTACTCAGAAGCATACTGGAAATCTATTTGCACAGCATGAACGAAAGAAGGTTCTGAAAGTGCATCTTAGAATAAAATGGTATTCCTTTGTGATATCTACAAGTTCAGAAGACAGCCATGCAATTAAAAGTTTACAAAATCAGCTTTATGAAGGTCAAAGCCATCCCAAAATATTGCATGTTTTCATGACCCAACCTAAATACTTCTTTAAGAAAAATGGTGGAATTTTTAAAAAATGTGGTAGAGGCACACAGTGTAGCATACCTTAACTAATTCAAGTCAATGGTCAACACTTCTGGATCTCCAAATAATAGCAGAAGAAAGCCGGTGCCTGCATATGAAGGTCTATAATAGTCAGTTATTTTAGGAAGGAAAATCTTGAGACCCGAACAATACAGCATGCCAGTGGAAATTGAAAAACTTCAGCTAGAAATAAAAAATATATCAAAGGAAATAGGTTTATTTGAGCTCTGTTTTATCTCAGACATATTTAATCATATTTTGTGACTTTCTTGATTGGGGATACAGTTCCCTGTAGTTGAAAGTCCATATAGTTATATTTTTAGCATTTTTTTGTGCACTATTTATGTTTGGGTGACACTCAAGATGCTGACCTTTTTTACCTAAGATCTTTTGGCACATTAATTTTATATTACCATTTTTAAAAAAGAACTGTTGGGCCCAGGGTAGACAGCTCCAAAATGTGCCTAAATGGCATGTTGCTCACTTTGAATTAAAGTTACGTAAGAAATGGCCAACACAAGATGGACCCTCTGACTCTCCTGTCTCCCTAAGAGCAGGAAATAAACCTCTCATGTGAAAGGTGCACTCCCTGCATCTGGAGGTAGAAGATCACCTTTATCACCAAAGATAGGGAATTTGGGCCTAGAAGCCTGTATAAACAAAACTTGTTACTTCTTAATTTACTACCCCAAGCCCAAACTCTGTTTAGATTCTTCACTAATTGGGCACACAAAACCTAAGTTCCTTTGTCCTGTCAATTTCTTACAAATTTATTGTTTCTTTGTCTAAAAAATTATAAAAGCTGCCTGCTTTGGTCACTATGAGACTTCTATGTACTTGAATTAAGATTTGTTTCCTTTTGTCCTGTTAATCTCTCTTGTGTCAATTTTATTATTAGTCCAGCTAATAGAACTCAAGAGGGGTCACATAGGGAATTTCCCCTTCCTTGACAGTTGGATGACTCAGAGAAATGTTGTCTATGTTTCAAGGTTGTTAAAATTCCATGCTGGACAGGGAGTTCACCTCTGTGCTTTGTGACCACCTAGAGGGGTGGGATAGGGAGGGTGGGAGGGAGGGTGACACAAGAGGGAAGAGTTATGGGAACATATGTATATGTATAACTGATTCACTTTGTTGTAAAGGAGAAACTAACACACTCTTGTAAAACAGTTATACTCAAATAAAGATGTTAAAAAAAAAAAAATTCCATGCTGGGATTCCATTTACAATCTGCTATACTGAGTATGAAGCACTATGTATTTATCACTTGTGGAAGAGACTGTTGGTGCTCTCTCATATCCAGTTATTTTCTCTGTCCTGGTTCTGTGAGAGATTACAATTCTCAGTCCCATTACAACTAGGTAAGATTGTGTGACTAAGTCTAACCAACAAAATGTGAGTGGAAGCGATGTGTGTCACTTTTAGGTTAAGACAGTTAAGAGCTGATATGTCACCTCCACACTCACCTTACCCTGTCACAGCAATCTTGGAAGTCATTGTTGAAATGACAGTGTCACAAGATGGAGGGAGATTTGATTCCTGAGTTACCAAATGGAGGAGAGCCCCAACTGACTCACATCAGAGTGTGGGAGAGAAGCAATAAACTTTTGTGCTGAACTACTGAGAATTCAGGGTTTATCTATTGCAGCTGCTATTAATTACTTACCCTAGCATAGGCTTTTTCTGTGTTTTCCTTCAGGCTGAAGTTCCTTAGGCCCTATAAATATTTGCTTTGAATGAAGACATGAATCAGTTCATGGCAGTTGAAATGTTCAAACTCTAAAGTAAAGGCATTTATGTAAGCCCTAATAATCAACTTGGTGTTTATGAAACACCATATGTTCTATTAAATGCAATTCTACGTTAATTGCTTGGTAGGCAAACATTACCAGAGTTTTTGTTTGTTTGTTTGTTTTAATTAAATCTTTAGCAGATAAATAGGAAAAACGTTGAGATAGGGACACTGAGCTCTGAACTTCCTGATGACTAATTCTCAGAAAGTTAGTACATAGGTATGTTAAAAATATGACATTCAATTTTGTTTTTATTAGAAGCACTTTATGATTTATTTTAAAGAAGGTAGTCTAACCAATATAACAATGTAGATTTCTTAAAAGTAAGGGAGAGGAGACAGAGAGGGAGAGAGAAATTGATCCTTATCCTAGTATTCCAATATTACTCTTCATGAATTTATTCATTGTATTCAGCGAAATTTTAAATGACTCATTTAAATTTCTCCTGCAGGTGGACTAGTTATATTTTTACAAAATTACTGTTTTTCTGTTTCTTTGGAGTGTTTCATGAAGTGGTGTAAACATTGTCACCCTAGTCTTGAAATAAACACACATGCCCTTAAAAAATAAACAAATGAATGTACAAAGAAAAATCAGGCAAATACAAGCTAAAAAAGCAAGAGGGACCGTATATACACTGTACAAAATAAAAATAATAGAAAAATAGCTATGACTAAATGAATTACTTTGTAAGACTTAAAGACATTAACTTAAAAAAGATTTAACAGGTCGAGATCAAGGTGTCAGAATAGGAGGTAGTGGGGATCACCTCTCCCCACAAGTATATCAAGAATATACCTTCAAGTGGAACAATTCACTCAGAGCACCTGCTAAATCTTAGCAGAAGACCTCAGACACAAAAAAGGACAAGAAAAGATCCCAGGGTAACCAAGTAAGATGAAGGAGATAAAGGGAAGAAAAAGAAAAGAGGAAATGGGATGGGACCCACACCCCTGGAGGAGGGCTGAAGGAGAGGAGAGGTTACTACACCCAGAGAGGCCCCATCACCAGCAGTGAGATATGCTGAAGTGGGGGGTGGCTAGGGCTTGGGGGGCTATCAAAAGAAAGTACAGAAGCTGGTCCATGACAGTCAGGACAGATTGAGACATGCATGGACGTTATGTGCCACAGCCCTGGACACCACAACCTGAGATGGATGTCTGCCAATTCTGAAAGGGGCTGGGTGCTGAAGCATGGGGTTAGCAGAGTGGACTCAGGAGAGGACTACTGTTGGCTGCACAGAGAAAGCCTGAAGGGATGGGAGTGAGGATCTCCACTGCTGGGAATACTCTTGGAGGACGTACGGTTTGCCTTGGAAGTGAGTAACCATTGTTGGGTGACATGCAAGGGGTGGGACTGCCATCACAGACCCTCTCCCCACATGTCAGCCACTGCCTTTGTGGGTACTGCAAGAGACTCCCACCAGAGTGAGCACACCCCAGTCTGTCATGGTCTCTTGCCAGCCCCTGCCTCTATGGGCACTGAGGGGAATCCCATTAGAGTGAGTGCACATGCCCCAGATGTGGGAGCCATATACCTCTTCTGCCTGAGTGAGAGTGCGTGCCCCATTTGGTTGCTACCACATGCCCCTCCCACTTAAGGGAGCAAGTGCTCCCCTGTCAGCCACTCCCTTTGCCCCCTCTCTCCTGGGTGGGGAACAGATGCCTGAGGGTGACCCACACACAGAGGTGGGTCTAAAACCAAAGCTGAGCCCCAGGGATGGGGCAACTAAAGGAGAGAAACTGAAATCTCTCCATGCAGTGGCACAAGCTGTGGATTAAACCTAGGCAACCAACTTGGTAAACTGAGGATCTGTGGAATATATGAATGGACATTGAGTGCTCCCACAACTGAGACCAGTCTAGCTTTAGCAACTGTGGACTTTGGGACATGTACACATGGGAGTTGGCTCAGGCCAGAGTCTGATCTGCCCCCATAGTGCCCACAGTGGGTCCAGAGGCATACCTAGAGGTCCTGGAGGGCCTCCTGGGGAAGCAGGTGTTGGCTGTGGTTCACTGTGGGGACAAGGACACTGATAGAGGAGGCCCCAGGGAGTATTTTTTTCTTTTTTTAAAAAAAAGTTTATTCTTTGGTTTTGTTGTTGTTGTTTTGTTTTTAAATTTTTTAAAATATATATTTTTTTCAATTTTTTTTGTTTTGTTTTGTATTTTTTGTTTGTTTTTGTTGTAATTTTTTGTTTTGTTTTTATCTTTTTTGTCATTTTGTGTTTGTTTTCTTCACTTTTTAAACTTTTTTTAGTTTCTTTTTTGTTTTTGTTTTTATTGTTACTTTTGTTTTTTCAGTTTTTTTGTTTGGTTTGTTGTTTTCTTGTCTTTTGTTTTCTTTTTCTATGCTCTTTGCTTCTTTGTTTCTATTTTTGTTCATTTGATTTTGTTTTTAATTATTTGTCTTGGGTTTTGTTTGCCTTTTTAAAAATTTTTTTAAATTTTGCTACAATGGGTTACTTGTGGGGACTTTGTTCCCCAGATGGGGGTTGAGCCTGAACCTCTGTGGTGGCAGTGCTGAGTCCAGGCCACTGGACCACCAGAGAATTCCTGGTCCCAGGGAATATCAATCAGCATGAGCTCTATGGAGGTGCCCATCTCAGCACCAAGACATGGCTCCACCCAAATGCCTGCAAACTCCAGGGCTGGATATCTCAGGCCAAACAACCAGCAAGACAGGAACACAGCCCCACCCATTAGCATACAGGATGCTTAAAGTCATACTAAGCTCACAGACACCCAAAAGCACACACTCTAATGTGGTCCTGCCCATCAGAGGGACAAGACTCAGCTCCACCCACCAGAGCACAGGCACCAGTCCCTCCCACCAGGAAGCCTTCACAAGCCTGTGGACTAAACTCACCCACCAAGGGGCAGACACCAGAAGCAAGAGAGACTATAACCCTGCAGCATGAAGAAAGGAGACCAAGACACAGTAGGTTAAAAAAAAAAAGGGAAGACAGAGAAATCTGTTGCAGATGAAGAAGCAAGGTAAAAACCTACAAGAGCAAATAAATGAAGAGGAGATAGGCAATCTACCTGAAAAAGAATTCAGAGTAATGATAGTAAAGATAACCAGGATCTCAATAGAACAGAGGCATGGATGAAGCAGATACAAAAAATGTTTAACAAGGACCTAGAAGAATTAAAGAACAATGATGAACAATACAATAAGTGAAATGAAAAATACACTGGAAGGAATCAATGGCAGAGTAAGTGATGCAGAAGAACAGATAAGTGAGCTAGAAGATAGAATGGTGAAAATAATGGCATGGAATAGAATAAAGAAAAAAGAATGAAAAGAAATGAGGACAGTCTCAGAGACTTCTGGAACAAAATTAAATGCAATAACATTTGAATTATAATGGTTCCAGAAGAAAAAGAGAAAGAGATAGGGTCTGAGAAAATATTTGAAGTGATTATAGTTAAAGACTTCCCTAATATGGGAAAAGAAATAGTCACCCTAGTCCAGGAAGCACAGAGTCCCACATAGCATAAACTCAAGGAGAAACACACAGAGACACATATTAATCAAACTAACAAAAATTAAATGCAAGGAAAAAATATTAAAAGCAGCAAGGGAAAAGCAACAAATAACATACAAGGAAATCCCTATAAGGTCATGAACTGGTTTTTCAGCAGAATCTCTGCAGGTCAGAAAGGAGTGGAATGATATATTTAAAGTGAGGAAAGGCAAAAACCTACAACCAAGATTACTCTACCCAGTAAGGATCTCTTTCAGTTTCAATGGAGAAATCAAAAGCTTTACAGGCAAGCAAAAGCAAAGAGAATTCAGCATCACAAAACCAGCTTTACAACAAATGCTAAAGGCACATCTCTAGGTGGGAAACACAAGAGAAGAAAAACACCTACAAAAACAAAGCAAAAACAGTTGAGAAAATGGTAATAAGAACATAAATTTTGATAATTACCTAAAATGTAAATGGATTAGATGCTCCCACTAAAAGACATAGACTTGCTGAATGGATAAAAAAACAGGATCCATATATATGCTGTCTACAAGAGAGCCACTTCAGACCCAGAGACACACAAAGACTGAAAATGAGGTGATGGAAAAAAATATTCCTTGCAAATGAAAATCAGAAGAAAGCTGGAGTAACAACACTCATATCAGATAAACTAGACTTTAAATAAAGACTGTTAGAAGAAACAAGGAAGGAAACTACATAATAATCAAAGGATCAACCCAAGAAGACATAACAATTGTAAACATATATTTACCCAACATAACAGCACCTCAATATATAGGGCAAAGGCTAACAGCCATAAAAGCGGAAATTGACAGTAACACAATAAGAGGGACGGACTTTAACAACCCACTTAAACCAATCAACCAGAAAAAAATTAATAGGGAAACGCAAGGCTTAAGTGACACATTAGACCAGATAGATTTAATTGATGTTTAGAGCACCTTCCATCAAAAGCAGCAGAATACAACTTCTTCTCAAGAGGACACGGGGCTGGGACCTTCAAAATGGTGGAAGAGTAAGATGAGGAGATCACCTTCCACATCACAAATACATCAGAAATACATCTACATATGGAACAACTCCTACAGAACACCTAATAAAAGGTAGCAGAAGACATCAGACCTCCCAAGAGGCAAGAAACTCCCCAGGTACCTGGGTAGGGCAAAAGAAAAAACAGGCAAAAGAACAGGGATGGGGCCTGCACCACTGGGAGGGAGCTGTGAAGGAGGAAAAGTTTCCACACACTAGGAAGCCCCTTCACTGGTGGAGATGGGTAGTGGCAGGGGGGAAGCTTTGGAGTCACAGAGGAGAGAGCAGCAACAGGGGTGCAGAGGGCAAAGTGGAGAAATTCCTGCACAGAGGATCAGTGCCAACCAGCACTCACCAGCTTGAGAGGCTTGTCTGCACACCCACTGGGTTGGATGGGGGCTGGGAGTTGAGGCTCCAGCTTTGGAGGTCAGATCACAAGTAGAGGACTGGGGTTGGCTGCATGAACACAGCCTGAAGGGGGCTAGTGCATCACAGCTATCCAGGAGGGAGTCAGGGAAAACGTCTGGAACTGCCTGAGAGGCAAGAGACAATTGTTTTGGGGTGTGCAAGGAGAGGGGATTCAGAGCACCACCTAAACAAGCTCCACAGATGGGTGCGAGCTGCGCTATCAGTGCAGACCCGAGTCGGGCATGAAACGCTAAGGTTGCTGCTGCAGGCAGCAAGAAGCCTGTGTGCAAGCACAGGTTACTATCCACGCTGCCCCTCCCAGGAGGCTATGCAGCCTGCCACTGCCAGGGTTCCATGATCCAGGGACAACTTCCCTGGGAGAACACACGGCACACCTCAGGCTGTTGCAACGTCACGCCAACCTTTGCTTCTACAGGCTCACCCCGCGTTCCGTAGCCCTCCATCCCCCAGGCCTGAATGAGCCAGAGCTCCCTAATCAGATACTACATTACCCCCATCAGTCTGGGTGAAGAAAACACGCCCTCAGGTGACCTACACACAGAGGCAGGACCAAATCCAAAGGTGAACCCCAGGAGCTGTGCGAACAAAGAAGAGAAAAGGAAATCTCTCCCAGCAGCCTCAGGAGCAGTGGATTAAATCTCCACAATCAACTTGATGTACCCTACATCTGTGGAATACCTGAATAGACAACAAATCAACCCAAAATTGAGGCAGTGGACTTTGGGAGCAATGATATATATATATATATATTTTTTTCCTTTTTCTCTTTTGATGAGAGTGTATGTGTCTGCTTATCTGTGTGATTTTTGTCTTTGTAGCTTTGCTTTTATCACTTGTCCTAGGGTTCTCTCTGTCTGTATTTTTTATTTATTTTTTACTATAGATTTAGCTCTTGTTATCATTGGTGGATTTGTGTTTTGGTTTAGTTATTTTCTTCTTTCTTTCTTTCTTTTTTCTTTAATTACTTTTCAATTGTTTTATTTTGAATAATTATTTTTTAAGTTTCATTTTAATAACTTTATATATATTTTTCTATCTTTCTTCATCTTTTTCGCCCTTTTCTTCTGAGCCATGTGACTGACAGGGTTTTGGTGCTCCAGCCGGCTGTCAGGTCTGTGATGTTGAGGTGGGAGAGCCAAGTTCAAGACATTGGTCCACCAGAGACCTTCTGGCTCCAGGTAATATCAAACAGTGAAAGCTCTCCTAGAGATCTCCATCTCAATGCAAAGACCTAGATCCACTACACAACAAGTAAGCTACAGTGCTGCACAACCTAGGCCAAGCAACTAGCAAGAAAGGAGCACAACTCAACCCATTAGCAGAGAGGCTGCCTAAAATCATAAGGTCACAGACACCCCAAAACACACCAATGGACATGGACCTGCTCACCGGAAATACAAGAGCCAGTCTCATCCACCAGAACACAGGCACCAGTCCCCTCCACCAGGAAGCCTATACAACCCAATGAGCCAACATTAGCCAATGGAGGGAGACAACAAAAACAACAGGAGCTACAAAACTGTAGCCTGCAAAAAGGAGACCCAAACACAGAAATTTAATAAAAATGAGAAGACAGAGAAACACACAGCCAATGAATGAGCAAGGTAAAAACCCACCAGACCAAACAAATGAAGAGGAAATAGGCAGTCTACCTGAAAAAGAATTCAGAGTAATGATAGTAAAGGTGATCCAAAATCTTGGAAATAGAATGGAAAAAATACAAGAAATGTTTAACAAGGAACTAGAAGAACTACAGAGCAAACAAACATTGATGAACAACACAATAAATGAAATTAAAAATTCTCTAGAAGGAATCAATAGCAGAGTAACTGAGGCAGAAGAACACATAAGTGACCTGGAAGATAAAGTAGTGGAAATAATTACTGCAGAGATGAAAAAAGAAAATAAAAGAATCGAGCACAGTCTCAGAGACATCTGGAGCAATATTAAATGAACCAACATTCAAATTATAGGGGTCCCAGAAGAAGAAGAGAAAAAGAAAGGGATAAGAAAATATTTAAAGTGATTATAGTAGAAAATTTCCCTAACATGGGAAAGGAAATAGTTAACCAATTCCAGGAAACACAGACAGTACCATGCAGGATAAACCCAAGGAGAAACATACCAAGACACATATAAATGAAACTATGAAAAATTAAATACAAATAAAAAATATTTAAAGCAGCAAGGGGAAAACAACAAATAACACACAAGGGAATACCCATAAAGTTAACAGCTGATTTTTCAGCAGAAACTCTGCAAGACAGAGGGAGTAGCAGGACATATTTAAAGTGATGAAAGGGGAAAATCTACAACCAAGATTACTTTACCCAGCAAGGATCTCATTCAGATTTGATGGAGAAATTAAAACCCTTATGGACAAGCAAAAGCTAAGAGAAGTCAGCACCACCAAAACAGCTTTAAAACAACTGCTAAAGAAACTTCTCTAGGCAGGAAACACAAAAGAAGAAAAACACATACAATAACAAACCCAAAACAATTAAGAAAATGGTAATAGGAATATACATATCTATAATTAGCTTAACTGTAAATGGATTAAATGCTTACACAAAAAGACATAGATTGGCTGAAAGGATACAAAAACAAGACACATATATAGGCTTTCTAAAAGAGACCCACTTCAGACCTAGAGACAAATAAAGACTGAAAGTGAGGGGATGGAGAAAGATATTCCATACAAATGGAATTCAAAAGAAAGTTGGAGTAGCAATTCTTATATCAGACAAATTAGACTTTAAAATAAAGACTATTGTGAGAGACAAAGAAAGACACTACATAATGATCAGGGGATCAATCCAAGAAGAAGATATAACAATTGTAAGTATTTATGCAACCATTATAGGAGCACCTCAATACATAAGACAAATACTAACAACCATAAAAGGGGAAATCAAAAGTAACACAATCATAGTAGGGGACATTAACATCCACTTTCACCAATGGACAGATCATCCAAAATGAAAATAAATAAAGAAACACAAACTTTAAATGATACATTAAACAAGATGGACTTAATTGATATTTATAGGACTTTCCATCGAAAAACAACAGAATACACTTTATTCTCAAGGACCCATGGAACATTCTCCAGGAGAGATCATATATTGGGTCACAAATCAAGCCTTCATAAATTTAAGTAAATTGAAATCGTATCAAGTATCTTTTCCGATCACAATGCGATGAGACTAGATAACAATTACAGGAAAATAAGTGTAAAAGTACAAACACATGTAGGATAAAAAATACACTACGAAATAACCAAGAGATCACTGAAAAAAATCCTAGAGGCAATAAGAAACCTACAAACAAATGATGGTGAAACCATAGTAACCCAAAACCTATGGGATGCAGCAAAAATTGTTCTAAGAGGAAAGTTTATAGCAATACAATCCTACCTCAAGAAACAACTTAAAGGTACCTAAAGCAATTAGAGAAAGAAGACAAAAAAATCCCCAAAGTTAGCAGAAAGAAAGAAATCATAAAGATCACAACAGAAATAAATGAAAAAATTGAAGGAAACGATAGCAAAGATTAATAAACTAAAAGCTCTTTCTTTGAGAACATAAACAAAATTGATAAAGCATTAGACAGACTCATCAGGGAGAAGACTCAAATCAATAGAATTAGAAATGAAAAAGGAGAAGTAACAATTGACACTGCTGAAATACAAAGAATCATGAAGGATTACTACAAGCAACTGTATGCCAAAAAATGGACAACCTGGAAGAAATGGACAAATTCTTAGAAAAGCACAACCTTCTGAGACTGAACCAGGAAGAAATAGAAAATATAAACAGACCAATCACAAGCACTGAAATTGGAACTCTGATAAAAAATCTCCCAACAAACAAAAGCCCAGGACCAGAGGGCTTCACAGGCAAATTCTATCAAACATTTAGAGCAGAGATAACACCTATCCTTCTCAAATCCTTCTAAAATATAGCAGAGGGAGGAACACTCCCAAACTCATTCTATGAGGCCACCATCACCCTGATACCAAAACCAGACAAAGATGTCAGAAGGAAAGAAAACTACAGGTCAATATCACTGATGAACATAGACACAAAAACCCTCTACAAAACTTTAGCAAACAGAATCCAACAGCACATTAAAAGGATCATACATCATGATCAAGTGGGGTTTATCCCAGGAATGCAGGGATTCTTAAATATAAACAAATTAAGCAGTGTGATACACCATATTAAAAAATTGAAGGATAAAAACCATATGATCATCTCAATAAATGCAGAAAAATCTTACAACAAAATTCAACAATGATTTATGATAAAAAACCTACAGAAAGTAGATGTAAAGGGCACTTACCTCAGCACAATAAAGGGCATATATGACAAACCCATAGCCAACATTAATCTCAATGGTGAAAAACTGAAACCATTTCCACTAAGATCAGGAACAAGACAAGGTTGTGCACTCTCACTGCTATTATTCAACATAGTTTTGGAAGTTTTAGCCAAGACAATAAGAGATGAATAAGAAATAAATGGAATCCAAATCAGAAAAGAAGAATTAAAGATGTCACTCTTTGTAGATGACGTGATAATATAGAGAATCCTAAAGACTCTACCAGAAAATTATTAAAGCTAATCAATGAATTCAGTAAAGTAACAGGATACAAAATTAATGCACAGAAATCTCTTACATTCCTATACACTAATGTTGAAAAATCTGGAAGAGAAATTAAGGAAACACTCCCATTTACCATTGCAACAAGAAGAATCAAATACCTAGGAATAAACATACCTAAGGAGACAAAAGACCTGTATGCAGAAAACTATAAGACACTGATGAAAGATGACACAAACAGATGGAGAGATATAACATGTTCTTGGGTTGGAAGAACTAACTTTGTGAGAATGACTATACTACCCAAAACAATCTACAGATTCTATGCAATCTCTATCAAACTACCAATGGCATTTTTCACAGAACTAGGACAAAAAGTTTCACAATTTGTATGGAAACACAAAATACCCCGAATAACCAAAGCAATCTTGAGAAAGAAAAAAGGAGCTGGAGGAATCAGGCTCCAAGTCTTCAGACTATACTACAAAGCTACAGTAATCAAGACATTATGGTACTGGCAAAAACAGAAACATAGATCAATGGAACAGGATAGAAAGCCCAGAGATAAACCCACACTCATATGGCCACCTTATTTTTGATAAAGGATGCAAGAATATACAATGGAGAAAAGACAGCCTCTTCAATAAGTGGTGCTGAGAAAACTGGACATCTATATAAAAAAGAATGAAATTAGAACACTCCCTAACACCATATACAGAAATAGACTCAAAATGGATTAAATACCTAAATGAAAGACTGGACACTATAAAACTCTTAGAGGAAAACATAAGCAGAGCACTATATGACATAAATCACAGCCAGATCCTATTTGACCCACCTCCTGGAGAAATGGAAATAAAAACAAAAATAAACCAATGGGACCTAATGAAACTTAAAAGCTTTTGCACAGCAAAGGAAAACATAAACAAGATGAAAAGACAACCCTCAGAATGGGAGAAAATATTTGCAGATGAAGGAACTAACAAAGGACTAATCTTCAAAATTTGCAAGCAGCTCATGCAGCTCAATATCAAAAAAAACCCAAACAACCCAATCCAAAAATGGGCAGAAGATGTAAATAGACATTTGTCCAAAGAAGATATACAGATAGCCAGCAAAGACATGAAAGAATGCTCAACATCACTAATCATTAGAGAAATGTAAATCAAAACTACAATGAGGTATCACCTCAAACCAGTCAGAATGGCCATCATCAAAAATCTACACACAACAAATGCTGGAGAGATTGTGGAGAAAATGGAAACCTCTTGCCCTGTTGGCGGGAATGTAAACTGATACAGCCACTATAGAGAACAGTATGGAGATTCCTTAAAAAACTAAAAATAGAACTACCTTATGAACCAGCAATCCCACTACTGGCATATATCCTGAGAAAACCATAATTCAAAAAACGTCATGTACCACAATGTTCATTGCAGCTCTATTTACAATAGCCCAGACATGGAAGCATCCTAAGTGTCCATCAACAGATGAATGGATGAAGAAAATGTGGCACATATATACAATGGAATATTACTCAGCCATAAAAAGAAATGAAATTGAGTTATATGTAGGGAGGTGGATGGACGTACAGTCTGTCATACAGAGTGAAGTAAGTCAGAAAGAGAAAAACAAATACTGTATGCTAATGCATATATATGGAATCTAAAAAAAAGAAAAATAGTTGTGAATATCCTAGGGGCAGGACAGGAATAAAGACGCAGACATAGAGAATACACTTGAGGACATGGGGAGGGGGAAGTGTAAGATGGGATGAAGTGAGAGAGTGGCATGTACTTATATACACTACCAAATTTAAAATACATAGCTAGTGGGAAGCAGCCACATAGCACAGGGTTATCAGCTTGGTGGTTTGTGACTACATAGACAGGTGGGATAGGGAGGGTGGGAAGGAGACGCAAGAGGGAGGAGATATGAGGATATATGTATATGTATAGCTGATTCACTTTTTTATTAACAGAAATTAACACATCATTGTAATGCAATTATACTCCAATAAAGATGTTATTTTAAAAAGAGCGGGCTTCCCTGGTGGTTGTTGAGAGTCTGTCTGCCGATGCAGGGGATGTGGGTTCATGTCCCGGTCCGGGAGGATCCCACATGCCGCGGAGCAGCTGGGCCCGTCAGCCATGGCCACTGAGCCTGGGCGTCCGGAGCCTGTGCTCCGCAACACGAGAAGCCACAACAGTGAGAGGACCGTGTACCAGAAAAAAAAAAAAAAAAAAAAAAAAAAAAGCACACAGAACATTCTACAGGATAGAGCACATCTTGGGTCACAAATCAAACCTCAGTAAATTTAAGAAAGTAAAATCATGTCTAGCATAATTTTTGACCACAACACTATTAGATTAGAAATCAATTACAGGAAAAAAAGAGCTGCAAAAACAGAAACACTTGGAGGCTAAACAATATGCTACTAAACAACCAATGGATCACTGAAGAAATCAAAGGGGCAAACAAAAATTACCTAGAGACAAATGACAATGAAAACTCGACAATCCAAAAGCTATGGTACACTGCAAAAGCAGTTCTGAGGGGCAAGTTTATAGCAATACAATCCTACCTCAAGAAAAGAGAAAAATCTCAAATAAAAAACCTATCCTTACACCTAAAGCAACTAGAGATAGAAGAACAAGCAAAAACCAAAGTTATTGAAGGAAAGAAATCATAACTATCAGAGCAGAAATAAATGAAATAGAGATGAAGAAAACAATAGCAATGATCAATGAAATTAAAACCTGGTTCTTTGAGAAAATAAACATTGATGAACCTTTAGCCAGAATCATAAAGAAAGAAAGGGAGAGAGCTCAAATCAATAAAATTAGCAAAGCAAAAGGAGAAGTTATAATTGACACCACAGAAATACAAAGGCTCAAAAGAGATTACTACAAGCAAGCATACTCCAATAAAATGGACAGCCTAGAAGAAATGGACAAATTCTTAGAAAGATACAACCTTCCAAGACTGAACCAGGAAGAAATAGAAAATATGAACAGACCAATCACAAGTACTGAAATTCAAACTGTGATTAAAAATCATCCAACAAACAAAAGTCCAAGGCCAGATGGCTTCACAGGCGAATTCTATTAAACAATTAGAGAAGAGTTAACACCAATTTTTCTCAAACTCTTCCAAAAAGTTGTAGAGGAATGAACACTCCCAAGCTCATTCTACTAGGCCACCATCATGCTGATGCCAAAACTAAACAAAGATATCACAAAAAAGAAAATTACAGGCCAATATCACTGATGAACATAGATGCAAATATCCTCAACAAAATACTAGCAAAAAGAATCCAACCACACATTAAAAGTATCATACACCATGATCAAGTGGGATTTATTCCAGGGAGGCAAAGATTCTTCAGTATATACAAATCAATCAATGTGATACACCACATTTACAGATTGAAAAATAAAATCCATATGATCATCTTGATAGATGTAGAAAAATCTTCTGACAAAATTCAACACTCATTTCTGATCAAAACTCTCCAAATGTGGGCATAGAGGGAGCCTACCACAACATAATAAAGGCAATATACAGCAAACCTACAGCTAACATCATACTCAATGGTGAAAAGCTGAAAGCATTTCCCCTAAGATCAGGAGCAAGACAAGGATGTCCGCTATCACCACTTTAATTCAACATAGTTTTGGAAGTCCTAGTGACATCAATCAGAAAAGAAAAAGAAATAAATGAATAAAAATTGGAAAAGAAGAGGTAAAACTGTCACTCTTTGCAGATGACATGTTACTATGCATAGAAAATCCTAAAGATGCTACCAGAAAATTACTAGTGCTCATCAATGAATTTGGTAACATTGCACTATACAAAGCTAATACAGAGAAATCTCTTGCATTTCTATGCACCTACAATGAAAGGTCAGAAAGAGTTTAAGGAAACAATCCCATTTACCAGTGCAACAAAAAGAATAAAATACCTAGATATAAACCTAACTAAGGAGGCAAAAGACCTGTACTCAGAAAACTATATTGATGAAAGAAACTATATTGATGAAAGAAGTCAAACATGACACAAACACATATACCATGTTCTTGGATTAGAAGAATCAATATTGTGAAAATGACTATACTATCCAAGGCAATCTGCAGATTCAGTGCAATCACTATCAAATTACCAATGGCATTTTTCACAGAACTAGAACAAAAAATTTTACATTTTGTATGGAAACACAAAAGACCCTGAATAGCCAAAGCAATCTTGAGAAAGAAAAACGGAATTGGAGGAATCAGGCTCCCTGACATCAGACTATATTACAAAGCTATAGTCATCAAAACAGTATTGTACTTGCAAAAAAACCCAGAAATATAGATCAATGGAACAGGATAGAAAGCCCAGAGATAAATCCACACACTATGACCGCCTAATCTATGACAAAAGAGGCAAGAATATACAGTGGAAAAAAGACAGTCTCTTCAATAATTGGTGCTGGGAAAACTGGACAGCTACAAGTAAAAGAATGAAATTAGAACACTCCCTAACCCCATAGACAAAAATAAACTCAAAAATGGATTAAAGACCTCAATGTAAAACCAGATACTTTAAAACTCTTAGAGAAAAACATAGGCAGAATACTCTGTGACATAAATCACAGCAAGATCCTTTTTGACCCACCTCCTAGAGAAATGGAAATAAAAACAAAAATAAACAAATGGGACCTAATGAAACTTAAAAGCTTTTGCACAGCAAAGGAAACCATAAACAAGACAAAAAGACAACCCTCAGAATGGGAGAAAATATTTGCAAATGAAACAACTGACAAGAGATTAATGTCCAAAATATACAAAGAGCTCATGAAGGTCAATATTTTAAAAACCCCATAAAACAAAACCCAACAACCCAATCAAAAACTGGGCAGAAGACCTAAAGAGACATTTCACCAAAGAAGGCATACAGATGGCCAAGAGGCATATGAAAAATGCTCAATGTCACTAATTACTAGGGAAATGAAAATCCAGTCTACAATGAGGTATCACCTCACACCTGTCAGAATGATCGTCATGGAAAATCTACAAACAATAAATGCTGGAGAGGGTGTGGAGAAAAGGGAACCCTTTACTGTTGGTGGGAATGTAAATTGATACAATAACTATGGAGAAGAGTATGGAGGTTCCTTAAAAGACTAAAAATAGAGCTACCGTATGACCCTGCAATCCCACTCTTAGGCGTATATTCAGAGAAAACCATAATTTGAAAGGACACATGCACCCCGATGTTTACTGTAGCACTATTTACAACAACCAGGACATGAAATCAACCTAAATGTCCATCAACAGAGGAATGGATAAAGAAGATGTGGTGCATATATACAATGGAATATTACGCAGCCATAAAAAAGAATGAAATAGTGCCATTTGCAGTGACATGGATGGACTAGAGAGTGTCATACAGAGTGAAGTAAGTCAGAAAGAGAAAAACAAATATTGTATAATATTGCTTATATTTGGAATCTAGAAAAATGGTACAGATGAACTTATTTGCCAAGCAGAAAAAGAGTCACAGATGTAGTGAACAAACTTATGGTAACCAAGGGAGAAAGGGGAGGTGGGACAAATTGGGAGATTGAGAGTGACATATATACACTACTATGTATAAAATAGCTAACTAATGAGAACTTACTGTATAGTGCAGGCAACTGTGCTCAATGATCTGTGGGACCTAAAAGAAATCTTAAAAAGAGTGGCTAGGGGCTTCCCTGGTGGCACAGTGGTTGAGAGTCCGCCTGCCGATGCAAGGGATACAGGTTCGTGCCCTGGTCCGGGAAGACCCCACATGCCACAGAGCGGCTGGGCCCGTGAGCCCAGGCTCACGTGCAGGCTGCTGAGCCTGCACGTCTGGAGCCTGTGCTCCACAACAGGAGAGGCCACAACAGTGAGAGGCCCGTGTACTGCAAAAAAAAAAAAAAAAAAGAGTGGATATATATACACACACACATATATATGTATAATTGATTCACTTTGCTGTATAGCAGAAACTAACACAATATTGTAAACTGTACTCCAATGAAAAAATAAAGTTATAAAGACCAAAAAATAAAGAGATTTAACAATCATGAAAATTGAATGCAGAAAATGAAATAATTTTCTGGGTATATAAAAATTGCCAAAACCAACTGAAGCATAAACTGGCAGTCTAGAAATATCATGAATTTTGGGAAAAAATTGTCTGTTGAAATACTTTGAGCCCAGGCAGTTGAACAGGTGAACTTATTTTTTAACATATCATATGATTCCTATCATATATAAATTAATCCAGCACAAAGAAAAAGTGGTAAAGCCTCCAAATTAGTTTCATGAAGGACAATCTTGATGAGACATCAGTCTGTCCTCCTCAGCCTTCTCTCAACTCAAAAGCTAAATAAAACATTCACAATATAAACTCATGAGTACAATGACAAATAACACCTCATTGTCTAAGCAGAATTATCCATATATAGAAAGGCACTAAAATCATTAACTTGAGAGGTCTACATTTTGTGATTAGCAGTAATCTTTTGATGTTCAACTATATAATTTTTTTTAAAGTAAAAACTCCTATATATGCTGACTCCTCCCTTAGCTCTTTGGAAGAGTTCCCCAGAGATATCTGAGAGGCTGTATACTGGGCTATAGGTCCAAAATATAAGTAAGGTCACTGAATAAAACATAATTCTCAACTTTTAGGTTGTTCATTTTTTTTCAGTCAACAGTTTTGGAAGCAATGAAGAAAACCAGAGCAGACTTATCTCCTTCTGAACTCTACAACGAACCAGGGCCTTGGTACTAGCAGAGGCCTTTTGTGTCTGTGTGCTTCCTTGGAGAGTCCAGATGAATATGTGTAAGTGTCTCCTGGGTCTTGGATCTTTTATATTGGCAGATGATCCTAAGTTTTATTTGATGGTGTTAAACTCCTCTCTGGAGGAGTAGGTTTTCCTTCAACGGTTTCAATTAGAGGTAGTGGGGTTATTCTCAGTTGAAAGACACTGTGAAGCTTTTATTATGTATGTAGAGAATTTACACTTACAAGTACTTGCTTAATCAGGAATGAAAGGAAATCGTGTCCTAAAAATAGCCAAATTAGGGTTCTTTTGACATACCAAATTATTATTTTTTGCATGCTCTGTTAAGAAAAAAATCTGGTTTGATAAACTTTGAGAAGTTTGACCTTAAGGGAAAAATACCCTTCAAGGGGCAACTTGCAATTCTTTCCCTATGTCTTTGAGATGTAACTGTTCTGCCTGATCTTCATAGGCTTTTTTCCCCCTGTGTTCTCAGAGCTCAGTTTCTGCCATCCAGAAGGTACATACATGGTGTAGTTTTGGCAGCCAGTCAAATAGACTGGGATTCCAAGAAGTCTTTTTGTCTGGTGGTGCCAACTCTCAGGAGTCTTTGTCATCTTAACCTTCATTGCATCCACCTGTACAGTTAAGGGCCTTTATTTTCTTAGACTGTTTTGGGGCATAAACTTTCTAGATATTGTGAAGGCTGTATCCTTTGCACTCTGCTGTGAGGACTCTTCTTGCGTTTTATTGGTTTGAATCATTGTTAAGTTATATCTCGTCAATGGCCAGAGGATGAATCCTTTAAACTGGAGAAACTTCCTAATTGGTAAATTTTTAGACAGTGCTCATTATAAAGAGCTGTTTTATTGGAACCTATGAAAAAAACAATTAGAAGGTGGATATATATATGTGTGTATATATATATATGTATATACACATACGCAAACACACACACATATATTTATATGATGGCTAACCTAAGAACTCCCTTAGTTTAAAACAAACAAAAAATGGTTTAAGAAGTCTTAATTTATGGTCTTCACTTCACCTCAATGAGTCTTAGATGCTAGTAAAACAGGTTGATTAATGTTAATTAGGTTGATTAACAGAGAAATAAAAAAGTGGTCTTAGAGACGTCTTCCCAACAATATGAAAAATGTAAAGGGACTGGTCCAAAAAGGATAAAAATCTTTAGATAGTTATTAAGAAATAGGATAAATAAAATGATGTTAATGGCATTAAAACAAAGGTTTGATACAATATTACCTAAGGTTGGATGGACCAAAGGAACCCTCCTCTTGGTCCTCAACATTAAAGGGCCCCCCAAATATATGCTCCATATATATATATATATATATATATATATATATATATATATATATATATAAAAAATATATATATATATATATTATATATATATTTCTTAAGGCTGGAAAAAAAGGCTTGTTGATGGGGTTCTAAAGGAAACAAAAGTTAAAGGTATAAAAATTGACACAATTAAGATGAAAATTTATACAAATTAGTATATTTATATGGGCTTTATATAAAATAGTTACATCACTTTTGCCTAATTATATTGTAGGATAAATATTATGTCTCATTGGGGAATGCTTCCCCTGCCTGGTATTATAAGACAGGGCATATAAATCTGCCCCTCAAACAATATTAATTAAACATACTAAAAGAAACCAACAGGGCTTCCCTGGTGGCACAGTGGTTGAGAGTCCGCCTGCCGATGCAGGGGACACGGGTTCGTGCCCCGGTCCGAGAGGATCCCACATGCCGCAGAGCGGCTAGGCCCGTGAGCCATGGCTGCTGAGCCTGTGGTCAGCAACGGGAGAGGCCACAACAGTGAGAGGCCCGTGTACAGCCAATAAAAAAAAAAAAAGAAAGAAAAAAAGAAACCAACAGTGTTACCTGAGCCCACACAATATAAAATTAAAACTGGGAGCTAATATTCAGGGGCTAATAAAGATAATAATAGTGATTTTTTGCTCTGGGTTTAATCTGTGTATTCAGAAAGAGGGCATTTGTTGAATGCCTTGTGCAAACTTTTGAAGGCATGATAAATTCAACCCTAACATTGTAGAACATAGAACTCTTGATTTTCAGTTTATTTGAAAATTTTCTCACTGATATAAAAAAAGTAAATATAGTTGGGCAAGTCAACCTTTTAATATCATTTAGGTGGCAGACCAGTTCTTAGTGGGAAATAAAACTGGCTTTTTCTTGCAAATCTCTGCAACTCAGAAATGTAAATACAGTCCACAACTACCTGAGCCTGAGCCTAACTAGCTCAATCAGGTAAAACCTGAAAGTGAAGGAAATAAAAGGGGGAAAAAAAGGCCTTTTAAAACTCAAACTGCTGGAAAGGTTCCCCCACCCAAAATCTAATTTACAGCTTCCTTAACGATTCATCAAGGACAAATACAAATCTTGAAAGTCTTTTCCACAAACAGTAAAGCCTTAGTCATCTGATCAAGTAAATTTAACTATTCCAGCTGTTATTTATAAACTTGTAAGTTTATATTGTAATACCTGACTAAGTGTTAAAATGAAGCTATGGGATATCTAGTTTTGTCTGTTTTTATGTCTGTATGTAAATTAAATGTATGATATATCTCTACTTAATTGACTTAAATGTAAGTAAATACAATTTAAATATTTCTAAATATAAAGAAAACTGTCCAGAATGAACTTCATGTTCACATTATCTAGGAAATATTCAACATTAAATTAATATCTGGTATTAAAGCTAGCTTAAGTTTGTTGGTTTAATCAATATATACATGTCTTACTTTTATTGTACCTAGGTTTACTGAAGGTCAATAAGTTCATGTATTTCTGTTGCAGAGTTTTGTCAGCAAGAAAAATTAACTTGGTATGATGATATCTTCATAAGTTATTTTGAAAAAGATAAATGAAATAAGTTTTCAGGTAAACTATTTAGGAATAATTATGTTTGGGGTATGTTTATCTAAAATAGTTTCTCCAGATTTTTGGCAACTTGAAACTTTAGAGTTTTGCTAAGTTAAATTATGGAATTCATTAAATATCCAGGTCATTTCAAATAAAGTTATGGAACATTGACTTCTAAACAGGTCTAAGTTTACATACTTTTGTCTCCCTATGAAAGGGAAACTAAAGATGTTTGAGGTTATTAGACACATATCCTGTATCACACTGAGGAAAGAAATTATGCTATGAGAAGATTTATGTTTCCAGAGGTTATAGAATGTTCTTACATTTGCTAATCCTGAAATGCTGGTATGACAAACAGTTCACAATTGCTTCTTCTTTTTTTTTTTTTTTTAACATCTTTATTGGAGTATAACTGTTTTACAATGGTGTGTTAGTTTCCACTTTACAACAAAGTGAATCAGTTATACATATACATATGTTCCCATATCTCTTCCCTCTTGCGTCTCCCTCCCTCCCACCCTCCTTATCCCACCTCTCTAGGTGGTCACAAAGCACCAAGCTGATCTCCCTGTGCTATGCGGCTGCTTCCCTCTAGCTATCTATTTTACATTTGGTAGTGTATCTATGTCCATGCCACTCTCTCACTTCGTCACAATTGCTTCTTGATTTTCACTAGAGATTAAGGTTTTTACGAGTTGAGAATTCTAACAAAAATGTGTAATTAAGGCTACTAGAAATAATAAGGGAAACATCTCTGTATGAAAGGAAAGTAGGATGTGTGTTTTCAGTAAAAACAGGTGTTGAGAAATGGGAATGCATTTTGTTAAGAGGAATGAAAGTGGTTTTGTCCTAAAGCTGTTTATTTCTAAATGGGAAAAAAATAAGGAATAAACTAATATTGATACAAGGAATGTTCATAGAAATGGAGTCCTGAGAAGAGTTTTGTGCATGGTCAGGCTGGGATTGGACAGAATTCAATTAGGTAAATGAATTTTGTTATTGAGTGTGAACTGGTGCAGGACTGGAGTTTGGTTTTCTCTGTCTGTTAAGAGAACAGAGTTTTCTTAAAATATTGAGCTGCTTTTGATAATAGATTGTGTGAGTTTCTTTGCCTTTAAGTGATCTTGTACTTTAATATCTTGCTGTCCCTTTGGTTAAGTAAATAAGTATTGTCACACAGTTACCTCTGATTTTATTTGACCAGGGGTTTTAAAACTTTTTGATTTATTTTTGACAAACTTCCTTAATGTCAAATTCCAGTGAAGGTTCTTTTGACCTACAGCTAACTTTGGGATGTTTCAAAAGGCCCCTGAAACATCCCAAAGAGAGATGTTAAACTAAGTAGGTTTATTTGGTATGTTAAATTATATGGGAAACATTGTCAAGTAGTGATAAGAGGGTGATAAAACCTTCTTAGGTTATTTTGTATGGATAAATGTCATAATATAGATATTCCAAAATTTATATGGGATTCCTAAAATTATGATATGTCCTAAATTATGATGTGTAGTATCAGTCATAATTCTAGTTATCTTAAAATTTTGTATGTCACAGAAATAACCAGGTTTCTTGTCAATTACATTGTAGTCAGATTTTTAACCATGTCATTTTAAGTCTTTTGTCACTTATAGACAATTATTGTTTTACTCTGATGCTTTTATAAAATAAAAATCTTCAAGAAAATTCATAAAAAGGACTTTTTGACAAATATGTGTTTGATGAATTTTAGATCATACCACTGAACTGGATAAGAAACTACAAAACTCTAATGGAAAACCTAATGACTTCATCCAGATAACAGGAAGTAATTAGATGGAACTGAATGAACTGATAAATATGATTTATAATTTTATGACATTTTTTCTGAAATATACTGTCTTTTAATCTTTATTTTCCAGAAAACCTTTCTCCTTACTCTATGACCTATGAGTTGATAAAGTATATCTTTGTGAATGAAGAAGAAACTTTTTTTTCTCTCGGCCTGATCCTTCCAGAATTTGGCTTCTCCAGCTGGTTACCCTGTGGACATGATGGCTTATTGCATCCAGTACACAACTAGTTATATTAAACATTGTTTTAATTTGTTCTCTGTTGATGTTTTCAAATTATGCTTCATGCATCTCTGTGATGTACTATGACTTTACTAAGGTATTAATAGTAAACTGTGTTACTTATATCCTGTCTATTTTGTAAGATTGTAGTCTCTTGCATTACCTAATATGTAAACAGACCTCTGGCAAAATTAATGATGATTAAAGGTCTTGAGGCAGTTGATCATATATATAAAACTCTACATAGAAAAATTGTAATAGTACAACTCTAGATATGGGAAGAAGCAAAAGGAAAAACATTTCCTGGATCATAATAGACTAGTAAGACAGGTGATCCAGAGAATTTTAGATTACCAACAGGGCTTAACCCAAAATATAGCATATTGAGTGACCTATCAATGAAATCCTTATCTGACCTAGGAATGCAACTTCCTAGCACCATGGAACAAATTGGTCATGAAATGCCTCTCAAACCTTGGTCAAATTTATGACGAAGAGGAGGCAATTTAGACCCCAAAAATGTTGCCTGCCATTCCAGTAAACAAAGAATGCTGTCCACCATCAAGCCAACAGCTGCTGCAGTCACTTCAATGGTGCACCCTGAGTGGAATTCAGGATGAAGAAAAATAGGATACTGGCCCTACATAGTTAAGATGCATATCAAAGAGATAACTTCATTAAGCCCAGACTCTCACATCTTCCCATATATAGAAAAGCACTAAAATCATTAACTTGAGATACCTGATTTTTGTGATTAGTGTAATCTCTTGATGTTTGACTACATGTTTGTTTGTTTTCAGCCAAAGCTGCTATATATCTTGGCTCTTCCTTTACCTCCTTGGAACAGTTTTCAGAGCTTTCTGAGAGGTTGTATCCTGAGCTATAGTCCTCAAGGTCACTGAATAAAACATAATTCTCAACTTTTAGGTTGTATTTTTTTTCAGTTGACACTAGTTACAATATAGATATGAAATAATAAATTTTAAAATATACTTTTGGTAATGATAAATAAGAATATGTATAATAAAAGTACATATTTCCACAACAGCAACAAAAAGATAAAGTACAGAACAACCTCATTAAAATGTGGAGGTCATTTGTATGATGAATAAAATAAATGCTAGTCAGAAGTGAAATGGAAAACTTAAAATGGGAGAGCTTATTATGAGGACATAATTATTGCCATCACTTTATATTTTAATGCAATTCTAACAAAAATTATAGTGAGATTTTTCTTGAACCATGACTGAGGGATTCTAAAGTTCATCTGGGAGAATAAACTGGCAAAAGAGTCCAGCAATTCAGAAACAGAGGGGAGAAGCTTGGCATGTACATAGGGTGTTTGGTGGTGGAAGGCAAATTCCTGTCTAATCAGATAGTAAAACAAAGTCATATCAACACAAGGAAAGGAAGATAGACCAAATAACTTCAATAAAGTGCCTAGAAACACTCTCTATCACATATAAGAATTCAGTATATCTGTGATGTTATAAATTTATGGGAAAAGCAAAAATTTCCAGGAAATCCTCCTGGTGCAATTTGTAAACTATCTGGTGAAATATGATATTACCTCAACTCATATAAAAACCTAAAAGGAAATATAGGTAAATATTTAATCGTGGGGTGACAGAGAGCTTTCAAAACTTAAAATTAGTAGCAAAAATGGCTTAATAGATTAAGTATATAAAACTTCTGAATGTAAAAAAAAATTAGAAAAATTTAAGAAGCAAATAAACAAAATATATTTGTACCTTATAATGAAGAGTTCATATTATTAACATAGAACACTTACAAAGAAATAAGCAAATAAAGTGCAATATAAAAATGTACAAAGGAGTTAAACCATTTGTAAAGAAATACAAATGTGAAACAGAAATATGAAAAAAATTCAGCTCATTGTAAGCAAAGAAATGCAGTTGGTATAATGATGTGATACCATTTTCCACTTAGCAATTTGTTAAATATTAAAAAATAGATACATAATATCCAGTTGTCAAGATGCAAAATAGGCATTTCCACACATCACTGGAAAGAGATGTGTTTAGAACTTTCAGGAAGTAAATGCAACATGTCAAGAGCATTGGCATTTTAAAATATAACCACTGGGGAGACCTTCAAGATGGCAGAGGGGTGATACGTGGAGATCTTCCTCACCACAAATACATCAGAAATACATATACATGTGGAACAACTCCTAAAGAAAACCTACTGAATGATGGCAGAAGACCTCATACTTCCTAAAAGGCAAAAAACTCCCCAAGTACCTGGGTAGGGCAAAAGAAAAAACAGAGACAATAAAATAGGGATGGGACCTGCACCACTGGGAGGGAGCTGTGAAGGAGGAAAAGTTTCCACACACTAGGAATCCCCTTCACTGGCAAAGACTTGGGGTGGTGGGGAGAAAGCTTCAGAACCACGGAGGAGAGTGCAACAACAGAGGTGTAGAGGGTAAAATGGAGAGATTCCCACACAGAAGATAGGTGCAGAACAGCACTCACCAGCTTGAGAGGCTTGTCTGCTCACCTCCCAGGGTGGGTGGGGGCTGGGAGCTGAGGCTCAGGCTTCAGAGGTCAGATCCCAGAGAGAGGACTGGTGTTGGATACGTGAATGAAGCCTGAGGGGGCTAGTGCACCACAGCTACCGGGAGGGAGTCTGCCAAAAAGTCTTGACCTGGTTAAGAGGCAAGAGACCATTGTTTTGGGGTGTGTCAGGAGAGGAGATTCAGAGCACCACCTAAAGGAGCTCCAGAGATGGGTGTGAGCCGTGGCTATCAGTGCAGACCCCAGAGATGGGCATGAAATGCTAAGGCTACTGCTGCAGTCACCAAGACGCCTGTGTGCAAAAACAGGTCACTATCCACACCTCCCTTCCTGGGAGCCTGTGCAGCTTGCCACTGTCAGGGTCCTGTGTTCCAAGGACAACTTCCCCAGGAGAACACAAGCATGCCCCAGGCTGGTGCAACGTCACGTCAGCCTCTGCCACCATAGGCTCATCCCGCATTCCGTACCCCTGCCTTCCCCTGGCCTGAGTGAGCCAGAGCCCCCAAATCAGCTGCTCATTTAACCTAGCCCTGTCTGGGCGGGGAACAGATGCTCTCAGGTGACCTACATGCAGAGATGGGGCCAAATCCAAAGCTGAACCACAGGAGCTGTGTGAACAAAGACGAGAAAAGGAAATTTCTCCCAGCAGCCTCAGGAGCAGAGGATTAAATCTCGACAATCAACCTGATGTACCCTGCATCTGTGTAATACCTGAATAGACAAACAATTATCCCAAAATTGAGGCAGTGGACTTTGGGAGCAACAGTGTATTTATTATTCTTCCTTTTTCTCTTTTGGTGAATGTGTATGTGTCTGCTTATTTTGTGATTTTTTTCTGTATAGCTTTGCTTTTACCATTTGTCCTAGGGTTCTGTCTGTAGGTTTTTTTTTTTTTTTTTAGTATAGTTTCTAGCGCTTGTTATCATTGGTGGATTTGTTTGTTGGTTCGGTTGCTCTCTTCTTTCATTTTTAAAATTATGCTTTAATATTTTTATTTTTAATAATTTTTTATTTTAATTATTTTATTCTTTTTTTCCTCCATTTTCTTCTCAGCTATGTAGCTGACAGGGTCTTGGTGCTCTGGCCGGGTGTCAGGCTGGTGCCTCTGAGGTGGGAGAGTCAAGTTCAGGATATTGCTCCAGCAGAGACCCCCTAACTCCATGGAATATTAAACAGTGAAAGCTCTCTCAGATATCTCCATCTCAACACTAAGACCCAGCTCCACTCAAAAAACTGCAAGCTACTGTGCTGGACACCCTATGCCAAACAACTAGCAAGACAGGAACACAACGCCACTCATTAGCAGAGAGGCTGCCTCAAATCATAATAAGGTCACAGACACTCCAAAACACACCACCAGATGATGTCCTGTCCATCAAAAGACAAGATCCAGCCTCATCCTCTAGAACAGAGACACTAGTCTTGTCCATCAGGAAGCCTACACAACCCACTGAACCAACCTTAGCCACTGGGGGCAGACACCAAACACAAGGGGAACTATGAACCTGCAGCCTGTGAAAAGGAGACCCCAAACACAGCAAATTAAGCAAAATGAGAAGACAGAAAAACACACAGCAGATGAAGGAGCAAGGCAAAAAACTATCAGACCAAACAAGTGAAGAGGAAATAAGCAGTCTACATGGAAAAGAATTCAGAGTAATGATAGTAAAGGTGATCCAAAATCTTGGAAATAGAATAGAGAAAATACAAGAAACGTTTAACAAAGGCCTAGAAAAACTAAAGAAGAAACAAACAATGATAAACAACACAATAAATGAAGTTAAAAATTGTCTAGAAGAAATCAGTAGCAGAATAACTGAAGCAGAAGAACACATAAGTGACCTGGAAGATAAAATAATGGAAATAACTACTGCAGAGCAGAATAAAGAAAAAAGAATGAAAAGCATTGAGAACAGTCTCAGAGACCTCTGGGGCAACATTAAATACACCAATATTCGAATTATAGGGGTCCCAGAAGAAGAAAATAAAAAGAAAGGGACTGAGAAAATATTGGAAGATATTATAGTTGAAAATTTCCCTAAAAGGGAAAGGAAAAGGTTAATCATGTCTAGGAAGTGCAGAGAGTCCAAAACAGGATAAATCCAAGGAGAAACATAACAAGATGCATATTAATCAAACTATCAAAAATTAAATACCAAGAAAAATATTAAAAGCAGCAAGGGAAAAACACCAAATAACATACAAGGGAATCTCCATCAGGTTAAGAGCTGATCTTTCAGCAGAAACTTTACAAGCCAGAAGGGAGTGGCAGGACATATTTGAAGTGGTGAAAGGGAAGAACCTACAACCATTATTACTCTACCCAGCAAGGATCTCATTCAGATTCGACAGAGAAATTAAAACCTTTACAGACAAGCAAAAGCTAAGAGAATTCAGCACTACAAAACAAGCTTTACAACAAATACTAAAGGAATTTCTCTAGGCAGGAAACACAAGAGAATGAAAAGAGCTACAATAGCAAACCCCAAAGAATTAAGAAAATGATAATAGGAACATACATATTGATAATTACCTTAAATGTAAATGGATTAAATGCTCCAACCAAAAGACACAGACTGGCTGCACGGATACAAAAGACAAGACCCATATATATGCTGTCTACAAGAGACCCACTTCAGACCTAGGGAAACATACAGAATGAAAGTGAGGAGATGGAAAAAGATATTCCATGCAAATGGAAATCAAAAGAAAGCTGGAGTAGCAGTTCTCATATCAGACAAAATAAACTTTCAAATAAAGACTATTACAAGAGACGAGAAAGGACACTACATAATGATCAAGGGATCAATCGAAGAAGAAGATATAACAATTTTAAGTATATATGCACCCAACATAGGAGCACCTCAATACATAAGGCAAATGCTAACAGCCATAAAAGGGGAAATCGACAGTAACACAATCATAGTAGGGAAATTTAACACCTCACTTTCACCAATGGAGAGAGCATCCAAAATGAAAATAAATAAGGAAACACAAACGTTAAATGACATATTAAACTAGATGGACTTAATTGATATTTATAGGACATTCCATCCCAAAACAACAGAAAACTTTTTCTTCTCAAGTGCTCATGGAACATTCCCCAGGATAGATCATATATTGGGTCACAAATCAAGCACTGGTAAATTTAAGAAAATTGAAATCACATCACATATCTTTTCTGACAACAATACTATGAGACTAGATATCAATTACAGGAAAAAATCTGTAAAAAATACAAACAAATGGAGGCTAAACAATACACTAGTACATCACCAAGAGATCACTGAAGAAATCAAAGAGGAAATCAAAAAATACTTAGAAACAAATGACAATGAAAACATGACGACCCAAAACCTTGGGATACAGCAAAAGCAGTTCTCAGAGGGAAGTTCATAACAATACAATCCTACCTCAAGAAACAAGCAACATCTCAACTGAACAACCTAACCTTACACTTAAGCAGTTAGAGAAATACAGACAAAAAAACCCAAGGTTAACAGAAGAAAGAAATCATAAAGATCAGATCAGAAATGAATGAAAAAGAAATGAAGGAAAAGATAGCAAAGATCAATAAAACTAAAAGCTGGTTCTTTGAGAAGATAAACAAAACTGATAAACCATTAGCCAGACTCATCAAGAAAAAAAGGGAGAAGACCTAAATCAGTAGAATTAGAAATGAAAAAGGAAAAGTAGAAACTGACACTGCAGAAACACAAAGGACCATCAGAGATTACTACAAGCAACTATATGCAAAAAATGGACAACCTGGAAGAAATGGACAAATGCTTAGAAAAGCACAACCTTCTGAGACTGAACCAGGAAGAAGTAGAAAATATAAACAGACCAATCACAAGCACTGAAATTGAAACTGTGATTAAAAATCTTCCAACAAACAAAAGCCCAGGACCCGATGGCTTCACTGGCGATTTCTATCAAGCATTTAGAGAAGCGCTAACACTTATCCTTCTCAAACCCTTCCAAATATAGCAGAGAGAGGAACACTCCCAAACTCATTCTATGAGGCCACCTTCACTCTGATACCAAAACCAGACAAAGATGTCACAAAGAAAGAAAATGACAGGCCAATATCACTGATGAAATAGATGCAAAAATCCTCAACAAAATACTAGCACACAGAATCCAAAAGCACATTAAAAGGATCATACACCATGATCAATCATATCCCAGGAATGCAAGGATTCTTATATATATTCAAATGAATGAATGTGATACACCATATTAACAAATTGAAGGATAAAACCATATGATCATCTCAATAGATGCAGAAAGATCTTTTGACAAAATTCAACACCTATTTATGATAAAAACCCTCCAGAAAGTGGTCATAGAGGGAACTTACCTCAACATAATAAAGGCCTTATATGACAAACCCACAGCCAACATCATTATCAATGGTGAAAAACTGAAACCATTTCCACTAAGATCAGAAGAAGACAAGGTTGCCACTCTCACCACTATTATTCAATATAGTATTGGAAGTTTTAGCCACAGCAATCAGAGAGGGAAATGAAATTAAGGGAATCCAAATTGGAAAAGAAGAAGTAAAGCTGTCACTGTTTCCAGATGACATGATTCTATACTTAGAGAATACTAAAGATATTACCAGTAAACTACTAGAGCTAATCAATGGATTTGGTAAAGTAGCAGGATACAAAATTAAAGCACAAAAATCTCTTGTATGTCTATACACTAATGATGAATAATCTGAAAGAGAAATTAAGGAAACACTCCCATTGGCCCTTGGGAGTAACAAAAAGAATAAAATACCTAGTAATAAACCAACCTAAGGAGAAAAAAGACCTGTATGCAGAAAACTATAAGACACTGATGAAATAAATTAAAGATGATACAAACAGATGGAGAGATATACCATGTTCTTGGATTGGAAGAATCAACATTTTGAAAATGACTATACTACCCAAAACAATCTACAGATTCAATGCAATCTCTATCAAAGTACCAATGGCATTTTTCACAGAACTAGAACAAAAAATTTCATTATTTGTATGGAAACACAAAAGACCACGAATAGTCAAAACAATCTTGAGAAAGAAAAACGGAGCTGGAGGAAACACATTCCCTGACTTCAGACTATACTACAAAAGCTACAGTAATCAAGACAGTATGGTACTGGCACAAAAACAGAAATACAGATCAAAGGAACAGGATAGAAAGCCCAGAGATTAACCCATGCACCTATGGTCACCTTATCTTTCATAAAAGATGTAAGAGTATACAGTGGAGAATAGACAGCCTCTTCAATAAGTGGTGCTGGGAAAACTGGACAGCTGCATATAAAAGAATGAAATTAGAATACTCCCTAACACTATACACAAAAGTAAGCTTAAAATGGATTTAAGACCTAAATGTAAGGTCAGACACTATAAAACTCTTAGAGGAAAACATAGACAGAAGACTCTGACATAAATCACAGCAAGATCCTTTTTGACTCACCTCCTAGAGAAAGGGAAATAAAAACAAAAATAAACCAATGGGACCTAATGAAACTTAAAAGTTTTTGTACAGCAAAGGAAAACATAAACAAGATGAAAAGACAACCATCAGAATGGGAGAAAATATTTGCAAATGAAACAACTGGCAAAGGAATAATATCCATAATTTACAAGTAGCTCATGCAGCTGAATATGAAATAAACAAACAACCTAATCCAAAAATGGACAGACGACCTAAATAGATATTTCTCCAAAGGAGATATACAGACCAACAAACACATGAAAGAATGCTCAACGTCATTAATCATTAGAGAAATGCAAATCAAAACTACAATGAGCTATCACCTCACACCAGTCAGAATGGCCATCATGAAAAATCTACAAAGGATAAATGCTGGAGAGGGTGTGGAGAAAAGGGAACCCTCTTGCACTGTTGGTGGGAATGTAAATTGATACAGCCACTATGGAGAACAGTATGGAGTTTCCTTAAAAACCTAAAAATAGAACTACCATATGACCCAGCAATCCCACTACTGGGCATATACCCTGAGAAAACCATAATTCAAAAAGCGTCATGTACTACAATGTTCATTACAGCTCTATTTACAATACCTAGGACATGGAAGCAACCTACGTGTCCATTGACAGATGAAAGGATAAAGAAGATGTGTCACATATATACAATGGAATATTACTCAGCCATAAAAAGAATTGAAATTGAGTTATTTGCAGTGAGGTGGATGGACCTAGAGTCTGTCATACAGAGTGAAGTAAGTCAGAAAGAGAAAAACTAATAACCGTTTTCTATCACATATATCTGGAATATAAAAAAAGAAAAAAATTGGTTATGAAGAACCTAGGAGCAGCACAGGAATCATAATGCAGATGTAGAGAATGGACTTGAGGACACTGGGAGGGGGAAGTGTACGCTGGGATGAAGTGAAAGAGTAGCATGGACTAATATATATTACCAAATGTAAAATAGATAGCTAGTGGCAAGCAGCGGCAGAGCACAGGGAGATCAGCTTGGTGCTTTGTGACCACACAGAGGCATGGGATAGGGAGGGTGGGAGGGAGACTCAAGAGGGAGGAGATACGGAGATATGTATATGTATTTCTTATTCACTTTGTTATAAAGCAGGAACTAACACACCATTTTAAAGCAATTATACTCCAGTAAAGATGTTTAAACAACAACAAAAAAAACATTGACTTGGAATTCTAATTTTAGAAATTTGTCCTATTGAAATAGTTTGCAGAGACTGATGTTGAAGAATAAATGTTATTTATTACTTTAAAAATCTTGAAACAGATTTCCAACAAAGGGGGATTGTTTAAATGCATTATGACCATAAATAGTGTGGGAGGCAGAATAATCGCACTGGTCCTTAAATGTGAAGAATTTTTCTTAGCTTTGATGCCGGGGAGGCATGACAATAGAAGAATGGTCAGAGAAATTCACTGTTACTGACTTTGAAGATGTAGGAGGGGGCCCATGAGCAAAGGATTGCAGTTGGCCTTTAGAAGGAAGGAAAAGAAAGGAAACAGCAGAACCCTGCCAACATCTTGACTTTACCCATGTAAGATTTCTCCAGAGCTGCAAGATAATAAATTTGTGCTGTTTCAAGCCATTAAGTTTGTGGTAATTTGTTACAGCAAAAATAGAAAACTAATACAAATGGGATACTTTGCTGTCAGCAATTAAAAATCATATTGGTTTACAACTTATTTAGTTAAGGTGAAAAGTAGATTACAATATTGTAAGTATAGCAGCCTAGTTCCAATGATGAAATGTAATGGGATTGGCAATGATTATTTCTGGGTGCTGTAGTTATGAGACTTTTTTCTTACTTGTTTTTCTATTTTCCAGATTTTCTAAAATGTCTCTGCTTTGTAATCAGAAAAAATTCCAAATAAGTGTTAGGTAAAATGCACTTTAACTTATATTTTTCTAATTATTAAATCAATAATAATAATCTAATTTATGATGGCTTTACTTTTTATAGCAAGCAACTATTTCTACCTTCTCAGCTCTACCTAAATCCTAGTCTTATGCTACTGAAAATTATTATTGTATTATTGTTTTTAATAAAATATAAATCCCTTTCAAGATTTTTCTTCTGGAATTTAACTTTTGCTTCCAATTTTATTACTTTATAGCAATTGGGTGGAAATTGTATTTGACAGATAACAATTCTCATTGTCACTTGTTTTGTACCAGTTCTTCCTCCTTGAGTCTTCAATTTTGATTCATTTCTTCACTGGTTGTAATATGTCTTTGCATTGATTTAATTTTTATTCAAGAAAAGGATGTGACTATTCTATTTTCAAAGTCCTTGCATATGTGAAAATATCTTTCATGCATGAATAACAATGTAAGTATTTAATAATTATGTTATAGCATTTTCTCCTAAGAATTTTATATAGACATGGCTCAATTGTTGTCTGATATTTATTGCCAACTACTAGAAGACTGAAATCAGAGTAAGTTTTGTTTCATACGTCTTTAATTTTTTCTGCTGGGATATATAAAGGGATTTAAAATTTTAACTTAGAATTTAAAAATTTACCAGAAAGTGAAAGGAATATTAATGAGTATAGTTGTTTCTTTTTTTTCCCCATTCATGTTACTTTGAATATGTGAGCCCATTCTATGTATATTCTTCTCAGAAAAGTTTTATTCTAAGGTGGCTTCTTCTGCAAGAACTGTTGCTCTGTGAAGTTGGATTTCTGGATTGTATTTTTTTATAACTAATAACTTCTCTCTCAAATTTTATTTTTTATTCTCTTTTCTTCTTTGGTCTAAAACAACTTGTGTTTTTCTTCTGTGTGACTGATTTGGCTTTTCTGTATCAGTTCAGCTTTTCATTATTGTCAGCATAATTTTAAAATTGCATTTTTAGCCTCCTTCTTGTTTTCTCATCTCTCAGCCAGATACTTTTTTATTCTCACATTGATTTTCTTATTTTCCTTCTCCATTTGAGAGGATTTTATTTTGTACATTAAGAAACTAATGTGAATATTTTCTGATTTTTTTCTTTCTTGTACTCTTATTAAAAGAATCATTTTTCTTTAATTCCTGAGAAGACTGCTCTCCTCATCCCATGCTGTAGAATCTTTTTGTAAGCCCCATACTGGTTTCTTGAATAGAGATCCAGCCAAATCTGGATTTGACACAAACAGGGTCCCTTGAGCATTTGGGAGCTGGTAGAAATCCCTTCTAGGATCTAAATCCAGAAGGCAGGTTGGACAGCCCCTACCCAAGTTTTAAACTTAGTAAGTATATTTATCTTGTGTTATTTTGCTGAACTTGTCCCAAATGCCCATTTCTCTATGAGCACATAATCCTTTGATCTGAGTAAGAATATGAAAAACAACAGCCCGTTGAACACCCTTCTTTCAAGGCTCTGTCTCTTCCATGTTTTCCCTAAGGGGCCTGAACACACATCTCAGGTGCCAACACTTATCCCTCCCCTGTCTTCTACCTTCCCTTGCATCCGTGGAGTTGTAGCCTCCCGGGCCAAGAGGCTCTCCAGTGGGAAAGAGGATGGGATGAATATGTTCTTCTGGTCACCCCAAAAAATAATGATTTGCCCTTGAGGTTGCAACACCTGTTTCCTCATGTTAGCAGCAGAAAAGGCCTTATTCATTTGTGAGGGCTGCCATACCCAAGTTCCACAAACTGGATGGCTTAAACAACAGAAACTTATTGTCTCATAGTTCTTGGTAAATTTGCAATCCAGTGAAAATTGCCCTCATACACTGGTATACATTCAGCTGTTAACCTTTGTACCTAATGTTATTGCAGGTTTCCATAATTTTATCTAATTTGTTGAGCTTGTATTGCAAGCAAAAATTCTGAAGAGGCTTTGTCAGGGCTTATTAACTGACTGCCAGATTAACTATGACATTCTAATCTTCAAATAATTGTTGATAAAAGTGATTCCAGAGTATGTTCTGCCATACTTCTACCACACTTTATTGTTGTGAATTGTTTTAATGCCCTCTTTGAATCATGACTAATAATTAGGGGTCATTTTCCACTTGGCTTCTGATTGACTGGACAAGTAAATCTGGCTAAACTAGGAGAAGAGTGTGAAAAATGAAAGTGGGATGGGAATGACTGGACGATCTCAGCAGCTGACTTCTCCATAATGAACCAGGCAGAGAAGGGGGAAAACAACTCCTTTTCTGGTCTTCACGTAGGGGTGAACAGGAGCAGATGGCAAGATGAAGTTATGCCTAATTATACGATAGTTATCTACTCTTTTAACTTGAAAGAATATTCATCATACTTTTTCCTCACCATAAAGAACATCCTTTGACTTAGTAATGATCAAACTACATTCTTAAGTAGAAGGAAAGGCACAAGTTAGACCTTCCTGTTCTTATGCAGAGAACAGTTCTGTAATAAGCTTTCTCCACTCCTTTGAGCTATGCAGCCTTCCCAGAGGACAGAAGTCTGATGTGCTAAACAATATGCTGGTGCCTGGTCTCCCTGGTGAGGGCTAATTACAGCACTGCAGCTCAGGAGCTCAGGAATGAAATAATCATTCTTTTGCCTTGACTCCTTGCTTACTCTTGTGATGCACTCCTAACCAAATGGCTTCCGTGTTTTGACTCACAATCTGTAAATTACCCATTCTAAATTCTGTGGTCCTTTTTCTCCATGGTACTATGCCAAGAATCCTTCATTGAACCCTCAAATGACATCGATGTGATTATATCTTCTATAACACAGAAATATATCATGTATTGTTTTCTAACATTTCTCTTCTGAAAGCAGTTGTTAAATATGTCCCACTTTTGCAGATAATAACAAATGGCTGCTGAGGGAGGAAGAGCTTATTATATAAAAGATTTTAGGGGGCTTCCCTGGTGGCACTGTGGTTGAGAATCCACCTGCAGAAACAGGGGACACAGGTTCAAGCCCTGGTCCACGAAGATCTCACGTGCCACGGAGCAACTAAGCCCGTGCACTACAACTACTGATCCTGCACTCTAGAGCCCATGAGCCACAACTACTGAGCCCGTGTGCCACAACTACTGAAGCCTGCGCACCTAGAGCCAGTGCTCCACAACAAGAGAAGTCACCACAATGAGAAGCCTGTGCACTGCAATGAAGAGTAGCCCCCACTCTCCGCAACTAGAGAAAGTCCGTGCACAGCAACAAAGACCCAATGCAGCCAAATATTTAAAAAATATTTTTTTAAGATTTTATTTTTTTCGTAATCCATAGCAATGGAGACTGAAAGGAGAATGACTTTTTTTTTCAATTTTAATTGCATTAATCCTCTCCACTTGTGAATTTTTATAAGGGTTGGGGATTTCATTAAAGATGCCTCCCTGGGATATTAGAAGCCTATGGATTGCGATGGCTTCTACTGTCAGATGGAGATTCTATTCTCAGTCTCAATTCAGGGGCAGGGGATGAGAAAGGGCCAAACACAGGCTTTTAAGGAATCAATCAGGAGTCTTTATAAGATATTCTGATAGTTTTTTTTACCTTTACTCTGAAACAGTGTCCGCTTTGAGGCTACTGAGTGTCAATTAACTAAAGGTCCATGGAAGTATCTTTGAAATTGGGTTTCTAGTTCAAAAAGTCCTCAGATAAAAGTACCTTCACTCTCATTGCTTCTAGATGATGGATGCTTTCTTCTGCAAATTGACTATTTGTAGAGGTGTGTTTTGGTTGTCACAATGATTCTGGCAGTTAGACGTGAGGACCAGGAATGCTGGATGTTCTTCAATGAGTGGTACAGTACTGTCCAAAGAAATAATGTCGCAAACTCCAAGTGATTTTTGAATGTCCCTCCAGATATTCATGCAAAAATGAAAAATCAGTAATTACCTAAATCCAGAACCTAGCTTAGATTTTTATATAAAGTGAATTAATTTCCTATTACTTAAAACAACACAAATTTATTTTAGAGTTCTAGAGGTCGGAAGTCTGAAATGGGTTTTGTTGTGATAAAATCAAAGTGTTAGCAGGGCTCCATTTTTTCTAGAGACTCTAGGAAAAAATATGTTCCCATGCTTTTTTTTTTTTTTTAATATTTATGTATTTATTTAGGCTGCACCGGGTCTCAGTTACAGCCTGCAGGATCTTTTTTTTTAGTTGCAGCGGCATGTGGGATCTAGTTCCCTGGACCAGGGATTGAACCCAGGCCCCCTGCATTGAGAGCACGGAGTCTTACCCACTGGACCACCAGGGAAGCCCCTGTTCCCATGCTTTTTCCAGCTTCTAGAGGCTCCCTATATTTCTTGGCTCATGGTCTTTTCCTCCATTTTCAAAGCCAATAGCATAGCATCTTCAGATCGCCCTATCTGATTTTGACCCTTCTGCCTCCCACTTTCATTTATAAGGATGCTTGTGGTTGCATTGAGCCCACCCAGATAACCCAGGACAATCTATCCATCTCAAGATCCTTAACTTAATCACATCTGTCTTGTGTCATGTAAGATAACATATTCACAGGTTCTGAGGATTAGGAGGTGGACGCCTTTGGGAGACCATTATTCTGCCTACAATATAAAAAGTATTTTTAAAGTTTTTTTAATAACATGAATTTTCTAGGGACCTAACTACCATACAAATAAGAGAATATTGTATTTTGTCTGTTCATTACCAAGAATTGATTCCCAATACAGAACATCATGTCACTGATATCAGCATGACTCACAGTATTTGAGTAGCACCCTCTCAATTAAAGAAAAAAGAAACCGCATTACTGTATTTGTCTGAATCCGTTGCTGTCACATTCTCTTTATTCTAAATAAAGGTATGAGCCAAACACATTGTATGCCTGAACATTTCCATATTTAAATACGTAGTATTTTATTATAAATTGCTTTTTTTCTTTATTTCTTTTTTATAATAGGACATTATATTGATATTGTTTCCTTGAAAATATGAGTATAGTTAGATTATAATATATATGAATTATATTTCAGTATAGTAAAGGGGACACTAAAGATAGTTGATACATTTAAATCTTTAAACTATTTTGAGTTTATTTTTGTGTATCATGTGAGGGAGTGTTCTAAATTCATTGATTTACATGTGGATGCCCAAATTTTCTACCACTACCTGCTGAAGAGACTATCTTTTCCCCATTGCATATTCTTGCCTTTGTCAAAGACTAATGGTCCATAGGCATGTGGGTTTATTTATGGACTCTCTATTTAGTTCCATGGATCCATATGTCTGTTTTTGTGCCAATATCACACTGTTTTGATTACTGTAGCTTTGTAGTATTGCTTGAAGTCTGAGAGGGTTACACGTCCAGCTTTGTTCTTTTTCCTAAGGATTGCTTTGGCAATTCTGGGTCTTTAATGCATCCACATAAATTTTAGGATTATTTGTTCTAGTTCTGTGTAAAATATCATAGGCAATTTGATACAGATCACATTAAATCTGTAGATTGCTTTGGGTTGTATGGTCATTATAACAATATTAATTCTTCCAATCCAAGAGCATGGAATATCTTTCCATGTCTTTGAATCATTTTCAATTTCCTTTATTAATGGTTTGTACTTCTCAGCATATAAATCTTTCACCTCCTTGGTCTGCTTTATTCCTAAGTATTTTATTTTTTTAATGTCATTTTAAAAGGGATTGTTTGTTTACATTCCCTTTCTGCCATTTCATTTTTAGTGTAAAGAAGTGCAACCAATATCTGATTGTTAATCTTGTATACTGCTACCGTGCTGAATTTGTTTATCAGTTCTAGTAGTTTTTGTGTGAAGTCTTCAGGGCTTTCTGTATATAGTATCATGTCATCTGCATATAATGACAATTTTACCTCTTCCCTACCAATATGAATACGTTTTATTTCTTTTTCTTTTCTGATTGCTGTGACTAGGACTTCCAATACTATGTTGAAGAGAAGTGGTGAAAGTGGGCATATAAGACATGACACCATAAAACTCCTAGAAGAGAACATAGGCAAAACGTTTTCTGACATATATTGTACTAGTGTTTTCTTAGGTCAGTCCCTGAAGGTAATAGAAATGAAAGCAAAAATAAACAAATGGGACCTAATTAAATTCAAAAGCTTTTGCACAGCAAAGGAAACCATAAACACAATGAAAAGACAACTCTCAGAATGGAAGAAAATATTTGCAAATTAAGCAACTGACAGGAGATTACTCTCCAAAATATCAAGCAGCTCAATATCAAAAACAAACAACCCAATCAGAAAATGGGCAGAAGAGTTAAATAGACATTTCACCAAAGAAGACATACAGATGGCTAAAAAGCACATGAAAAGATGCTCAACATCACTAATTATTAGAGAAATGCAAATCAAAACTATGAGATATCACCTGACACCAGTCAGAATGGCCATCATAAAAAAATGTACAAATAATAAATGCTGGAGAGGGTATGGAGAAGAGTGAGCCCTCTTGCACTGTGGTGGGAATGTAAAATGGTACAGCCACTGTGGAGAGCAGTATGGAGGTTCCTTAAAAAATGAAAAATAGAGCTCTCACATGATCCTGCAATCCCACTCCTGGGCATATACCCAGAAAAAACTATATTCACGCACCCCTATGTTCATAGCAGCACTATTTACAGTAGCCAAGACATGGAAACAACCTAAATGTTCATCAACAGATGAATGGATAAAGAAGATGTGGTAAACATATACAGTAGAATATTACTCAGCCATAAAAAGGAATGAAATAATACCATTTGCAGCAACATGGATGGACTTAGAGATTATCATACTACTACTATCTGAAGTCAGAAAGAGAAAGATAAATACCATATGTATCACTTATATGTGAAATCTAAAATACAATGCAAATGAGCATATCTACAAAACAAAACAGACTCATTGACATAGAAAACAGACTTGTGGTTGCCAAGGGACAGGAGAGGGGAAGGATTGGGAGTTTGGGATTACCAGATGCAAACTAGTAGGATAGATGCAAACTATAGGATGGATAAACAACAAGGTCCTGCTGTATAGCACAGGGAACTATATTCAATATCTTGTGATAAACCACTGAGGAAAAGAATATGGAAGAAATATATATATATATATATATATATATTTGTGTGTGTGTAACTGAATCACTTTGCTGTATGGTGGAAATTAACACAACATTGTAAATCAACTATACTTCAATGTAATATTTTAAAAATAAAATAAAATATTTGATATAAAAAGTAAAGTATTGAGTCAGACGTATGCATCTCAGACTCCTGCTGCCCCTCTTTTCTCTAGCACTAATCATCTATGCCCTGGATTCCACTTCCTTCAATCTCCTTTAAAACCCCACTGAATTTATTCTTGCTAATGGCATCAAGCAATGCCTCCATGATATATTCTATAGTTCAATAAGCATTCTACTCCCCAAATCATGAACTTTCCTGGAAAATCTCTGGAGGCCTCTAGACATCCAAGAGCCCTTGGCAAAATTGTTCTTGCTACAGCAGGATTTCAGGGAATCCCATGGAGCCCAAGTGCTCCTGATAAGACTTCTACCCTGGTCCTGCCTTACCACTAAACAGCTCATGCTGTGTGACCACCTAGAGGGGTGGGATAGGGAGGGTGGGAGGGAGATGCAAGAGGGAGGGGATATGGGATATATGTATATGTATAGCTGATTCACTTTGTTATATAGCAGAAACTAACACACCATTGTAAAGCAATTACACCCCAATAAAGATGTTATTAAATAAACAAACAAACAAACCAATAAATAAATAAAAGATGTCTCAGTGTCCAGTATCAAGGGGAAGCTCTAATTAGGAAAATTATGGGCCTTTCTTATAATGACTGCCAGGAAAAGTCCCATTGTTTCTTAATTCTCTGTGTATCTGACCACCACCAGAGGTCTGAGTTTCTCCAGTTAACATTAACAACCTTGGCTCTTATCTCCAAAATGACTCCAAGCACTTCCTTAGTCTGATGCACCCTTCCAACCTCCCACCCCTTTGGAACACATAGTCTATCATCAAAATCTTCACCCCTTTCTTCAGAGTCTCCCTTCACCATTTTGCTATCTGAAACTTGGCTGTTTCAGGATATCATTTCAACAACTGCAGTCATCTCAGGTGGCTGGCTATTCTTCATCCATAGTCCACCCACCATAGAGCCTAGACCAGTGGCACATGTACTTATTGCTCCTAATCTTCACTTCCAGGCCATTATTCCTTTCTCTTTTAAACCCCTGCTTCTTTGAAGCATTTGATATAAGACTACACCACCTGCTGCACTTGTTGCAGCTATTCCCTGACTCATCTAGTGCTCATTCTTTTCATCCATTGGAGATTTTAGTCCCTGGCTCACGGTCTTCCTCCACACTACTGTTCCTGTCTTTATTTTTGGTGACTATAATATCCATGTATATGCCTCACTTTCTTAACTTCCTCCTTCCAGTTATGTTTACCTTAACTTCCAGTTATGTTTTCCTCCACTTTCCTCTAGCCTTCCACTCTCATACCTGAATCATTACCTGGACTTTGTCATCACTAGTAGCTACATCATTTCCAAAATTCTTACTTCAAGCCTCTTACTCTGTGACTGTCAATTATCTTTTCAGCTGATCCCTTTTCATACTCCAAATCCAACAATTCTTAATACCAGAATCTCCAGTCCATCAATCTTACCACTTCTTATTATCTCTCACCCTCTTATGTTTTTGCTTCTCTATTCACCTAGCTTAGATTCCATGGTGCATCCCTATAATCTTTCCTTGTATGTACCATTGACTCCACTTTCTTCTCTCTCTCCATTTCAGTCATCTGACAAAATCTCAATGTTAATACACAATTCTCTGCCGTCCCTAATCTTACATTATAGAAAAACACACATTATGTTGACCTTTAAATTCCCTTGTCAATTCACAAACTTTAAGTAGCCCTTCCATATTCCTTAACAATCTTAAAGTATTTTCTAGTCACCTTACTCTCCAACTCCATGACATAACTATTTCACAACCTTTGCTCTCTTTTCAATCTCTAACACCTCCTTTCCCTTGGTTTCAGTTGATGACCTTACTTTTTATTTCACTGGGAACATAGAAGCAATAAAAATGAACTACGTAATTTTATCATCAAACCTACCAGTCTATCTTCACCTCTACCCTTTGTCCATTTTTCTTCCAGCTATAGTGTATTTATTGTCTCACTTCATTTTGAAGGCCAATCCTGGACCCATCCCCATTTGCACATTCAAATGCTTTACTTTTACATTCTCCCCTCATCAGCATCATGAATTCCTCTCTCAGTTGCCCCATTCTTATCACCATACAAACATACTGTAACTTTAAAAAATTCTTCTTTATGCTAATGTCCCTTTGGTCTACTTTACTTTTCCTCTTCTCCCATTTATAAGTCTTCTACTCCCCTCACAGTCTTCTGCAAGCCTATACTAGTCACTACCCACCACTCTACTGAAGACACTTTTGTCAAGAGTAGTAATTATCTCATCTTGTAAAATCCAATGATCTGGATTTGGCTCTCATCTTACTTAACCTCCCAGAAGCTTATGACACATTAGGTACCTCAACCTTCTTGAAAGTCTTTATTTAACTTCCAGAATACCTAATCTACTAGTTAACTTAATGACTATTCCTTTGTGATTATATTTGCTAGTGCTTACTCATTTTCTTGATTTTCTAAGTTTGGAGTTACTTAGGGCTCAATCAGTGGCAATCTTCTCTATCTCACTCTTTCCCCTAGGTAATTGTATACATCCCTATGGTTTTACATATATGCTAATGAATCTCACATTTGTATCCTGGCCCTTACCTCTCAGTGAAATCCATATTTAAAAACCAACTGTTAGTCCAAAGAAGACAAACAGGTAGACAACAGGTACCTGAAAATATGCTCAACATCATTAATCACCAGCGAAATGAAAATCAAAACCACAAGGAGCAATCACCTCACATCTGTTAGAGTGACTATTATCAAAAAGACAATAAATAACAAATGTTGGCAAGGATGTGGAGAAAAGGGAACACTCGTGCACTGTTGATGGGAGTGTAAATTGATGCAGCCTCTATTAAAAGCAGTATGGAGGTTCCTCAAAAAATTAGGAATAGAACTGCTATATTATACAGCAATTCCTCTTCTGGGTATTTATCCAAAGAAAACAAAAACCACTGATTTGAGGGAATTCCCTGGCAGTTCAGTGGTTAGGATTCAGTGCTTTCACTGCTGAGAGCCCTGGTTCAATCCCTAGTTGGGGAACTAAGATCTCACAAGCTGCGCAGCATGGCCAAACAAAACAAAAAACACTGATTTGAAAAAATATATACACCACCATGTTCATTGCAGAATCATATACAATAGCCAAGATATGGAAATAATCTAAGTGTCCATCAATGGATGAATGGATAAAGATGTGGTATATATACACAATAAAATACTATTTAGCCATTAAAAGAAAAGAATGAAATATTGCCATTTGCAACAACATGGACGGGTCTTGGGGACATTATGCTAAGTGAAACAAATCAGAAAGAGAAAAAAGACAAATACTACATGATCTCACTTATATGTGGAACTTAAAAGAAAAACAAAAATAAGTTCATAGACACAGAGAACAGATTGGTGGTTGCCAGAGGTGGGAATTTTGCAGGGGAGGTGAAATGGATAAAGGAGCTCAAACGGTACAGACTTCAATTATAAAATGTCATAAGGATACAATGTACAGCATGGTGACTATTGTTAATAATAGTGTATTGCATATTTGAAAGTTGCTAAAAGAGTAGATCTTAAAAGTCCTCATCACAAGAAAATAATTTTTTTTTGTAATTATGTATGGTGACAAATGTTAACAACACTTCTTGTCATGATCATTTCACAATATCTACAAATATTGAATCATTGTAGTGTACACCTGAAACTAATATAATGTTATATGTCAACTATACCTCAATAAAAAGTAAATTCATTAAAGTAATAATAATCAAATGTCAGTTCACTCAATATCTCCACATGTCCATCTGTTACTGATCTCAAACTTAACAGGGCCAAAATCACTCTGGAATCACTGATTTTTGTTCCTGAACCTATTTCTTCTCCATTCTTCCCCATCCTAGTAAATGAAATCATTATTCTCCCAGTGCTTAGCCTCAAGCATAGGAGTGATTCTTGATTGCTCTTTTTCTCTTCTAGTCCACATCTATTTCATCAGTAAATCATTTGCTTTACTTTAAAAACATATCCAAAATCTGAACACTTACCACCTCTACCATTTTACCCTTGTTTAAACCCCCATGATCTCTCTTCTGGGGTCACCATAGGAGAAATCCTAACAGGTCACTCTGCTTCCACTTTTGCCTCCTTACTGTCTATTCACCATACACCAACCAGATTATCTTTTTAAAGTGTAGATAAGATCACTTCTCCACCCAGCGCATTCTATTCTTTTTTTGGGTAAATAAATTGTTACCCTTTATTTCTTTGTACTAGAAATTTTTTACACCTTCAGCTAAAAAAGTGGACTCTGTGAATTAGCACAGTTGATTGTCGGAGGGAGACAACGCCTAACCTAACCTCTCTTCTCCTGTTACCTTAGTCATACCCTCTATACCAAGTGCTCCATAGTACCTTCTCAAGCAAAGGACAAACAGACAGCAACAGTTTAGAAAACTACTGTTCAACCAAAGACATTTGATAGTAGAATTTTTGGAGAGCTACTGTTATCACTTTTAAACAGGGGTATATAGAGTAAAAAGTAAAGTGTAAATGGATACTGATAAGAGTAAGGCAAAGGAAAAAAAATAATTACTTAAAAAACAAAGAGTAGGTAAAGGAGAAAAAAATTACAATTTATGGTAATCCCTTATTGTATAATTTATCAAAACCAGTCGAACTAGAGACAAGGGGAGATGTTTAATTTCTTGAGCCTTTAAATTGCATTTAGATTTTTAAAAATTAATTAATTAATTTTTTAAATTTATTTTTGGCTGCGTTGGGTCTTCGTTGCTGCACACAGGCTTTCTATAGTTGTGGCGAGCAGGGGCTACTCTTCATTGTGGTGTGCAGGCTTCTCACTGCAGTGGCTTCTCTTGTTGCAGAGCATGGCATCTAGGCACACGGGCGTCAGTAGTTGTGGCTCACGGGCTCTAGAGCACAGACTCAGTAGTTGTGGTGAATGGGCTTAGCTACTCCACAGCATGTGGGATCTTCCCCGACCAGGGCTCGAACCCGTGTCCCCTGCATTGGCAGGCAGATTCTTAACCACAACGCCAACAGGGAAGCCCTGCATTTAGATTTTAATTAGATTTAAGTTGAGACTCCCACCCCTGCATTGCCAAGCATCCAAGTCCTCTTTACCTTGTTCTACTCTTTCTCTATAACTCATATCACCATTGAATATACTATGGAATTTATTATTTCTAAAATTTATTATTTATTGTTTGTGTTCCTTCACTTGAATATAAGCTCTGAGAGCAAGATTTTTGTCTGCTTTGTTTACTAATATGTCTGAGTGCTTAGAATAGTAACTTGACACATAAGAGGCACCCAAGTAAACAAACATTAGTAAAAAGTAAATGAATAATTACTATCATGTTTTCACTAGTGGCATATGAAGTAATTTTGATTACTGTAATTTTCAGTTTTATGCTGGGTACTGAGAGAAAATTACTTCAGGAAATAATTTGTAGAATATGCAGAACTTCTCCACTCAGTGAATGTCCTGTTGAAATTGCTGGGCTTGTGCTTTTATTTTTTTTATTTTATGTTTTTATTTTTTTAACATCTTTATTGGAGTACAATTGCTTTACAATGATGTGTTAGTTTCTGCTGTATAACAAAGTGAATCAGCTATACATATGCTATATCCCCATATCTCCTCCCTCTTACGTCTCCCTCCCACCCTACCTATCCCACCCCTCTAGGTGGACACAAAGTACTGAGCTGATCTCCCTGTGCTATGTGGCTGCTTCCCACTAGCTATCCATTTTACATTTGGTAGTGTATATATGTCCATGCCACTCTCTCACTTCCTCCCAGCTTCCCCTTCCCCTTCCCCATGTCCTCAAGTCCATTCTCTACATCTGCATCTTTATTCCTGTCTTGTTCCTAGGTTCTTCAGAACGATTTCTTTTCTTTTTTAGATTCCATATATATGTGATAACATACATTATTTGTTTTTCTATTTCTGACTTACTTAACTCTGTATGATAGTCTCTAGGTCCATCCACCTCACTACAAATAACTCAATTTCGTTTCTTTTTATGGCTGAGTAATATTCCATTGTATATATGTGCAACATCATCTTTATCTATTCAACTGTTGATGGACACTTAGGTTGCTTCCATGTTCTGACTATTGTAAATAGAGCTGCAATGAACATTGTGGTACATGACCCTTTTTGAATTATGGTTTTCTCAGGGTATATGTCCAGTAGTGGATGGCTGGGTCGTATGGTAGTTCTATTATTAGTTTTAAGGAACCTCCATACTGTTCTCCACAATGACTGTTTCAATTTATATTGCCACAAACAGTGCAAGAGGGTTCCCTTTTCTCCACACCATTTAAAGCATTTATTGTTTGTAGAGTTTTTGATGATGGCAATTCTGACTGGTGTGAGGTGATACCTCATTGTGGTATTGATTTGTATCTCTCTAATAATTAGTAATGTTGAGCATCTTTTCATGTGTTTCTTGGTAATCTGTATATCTTCTTTAGAGAAATGTCTCCTTAGCTCTTCTGCCCATTTTTGGATTTGGTTGTTTGTTTGTTTTTTTTTTGGTATCGAGCTGCTTGAGCTGTTTATATGTTTTGGAGATTAATCCTTTGTCAGTTGCTTTGTTAGCAAATATTTTCTCCCATTCTCACAGTTGTCTTTTTGACTTGTTTATGGTTTCCTTTGTTGTGCAAAAGCTTTTTAAGTTTCATTAGGTCCTATTTGTTTATTTTTATTTCCATTTCTCTAGGAGGTGGGTCAAAAAGGATCTTGCTGTGATTTATGTCATAGAGTGTTCTACCTATGTTTCCCTCTAAGAGTTTTATAGTGTCTGGCCTTACATTTAGGTCTTCAAACAATTTTGAGTTTGTTTTTGTGTATGATGTTAAGGAGTGTTCTTTTTCTTTTTTTCTAGGTTACTCACAATATTTTTTATTTATCAACATCTTTATTGGGGTATAATTGCTTTACAATGGTGTGTTAGTTTCTGCTATATAACAAAGTGAATCAGCTATACATATACATATATCCCATATCCCCTCCCTCTTGCATCTCCCTCCCACCCTCCCTATCCCACCCCTCTAGGTGGTCACACAGCATGAGCTGTTTAGTGGTAAGGCAGGACCAGGGTAGAAGTCTTATCAGGAGCACTTGGGCTCCATGGGATTCCCTGAAATCCTGCTGTAGCAAGAACAATTTTGCCAAGGGCTCTTGGATGTCTAGAGGCCTCCAGAGATTTTCCAGGAAAGTTCATGATTTGGGGAGTAGAATGCTTATTGAACTATAGAATATATCATGGAGGCATTGCTTGATGCCATTAGCAAGAATAAATTCAGTGGGGTTTTAAAGGAGATTGAAGGAAGTGGAATCCAGGGCATAGATGATTAGTGCTAGAGAAAAGAGGGGCAGCAGGAGTCTGAGATGCATACGTCTGACTCAATACTTTACTTTTTATATCAAATATTTTATTTTATTTTTAAAATATTACATTGAAGTATAGTTGATTTACAATGTTGTGTTAATTTCCACCATACAGCAAAGTGATTCAGTTACACACACACAAATATATATATATATATATATATATATATATATTTCTTCCATATTCTTTTCCTCAGTGGTTTATCACAAGATATTGAATATAGTTCCCTGTGCTATACAGCAGGACCTTGTTGTTTATCCATCCTATAGTTTGCATCTATCCTACTAGTTTGCATCTGGTAATCCCAAACTCCCAATCCTTCCCCTCTCCTGTCCCTTGGCAACCACAAGTCTGTTTTCTATGTCAATGAGTCTGTTTTGTTTTGTAGATATGCTCATTTGCATTGTATTTTAGATTTCACATATAAGTGATACATATGGTATTTATCTTTCTCTTTCTGACTTCAGATAGTAGTAGTATGATAATCTCTAAGTCCATCCATGTTGCTGCAAATGGTATTATTTCATTCCTTTTTATGGCTGATAATATTCCACTGTATAAATTTACCATATCTTCTTTATCCATTCATCTGTTGATGAACATTTAGGTTGTTTCCATGTCCTGGTTATTGTAAATAGAGCTGCAATGATCATTGTGGTACATGACACTTTTTGAATTATGGTTTTCTCAGGGGGTATGGTCAGTAGTGGGACTGCTGGGTCATATGGTGGTTCCATTTTTAGTTTCTTAAGGAAGCTCCATAATGTTATCTATAGAGGCTGTAGCAGTTTACATTCCCACCACAGTGCAAGAGGGCTCACTCTTCTCCATACCCTCTCCAACATTTATTGTTTGTAGATTTTCTTATGAATACCATTCTAAATGGTGTGGGATGATACCTCATTGTGGTTTTGATTTTCATTTCTCTAATGAGTAGTGATATTGAGCATCCTTTCATGTGTTTTTTGGTAATCTGTATATCTTCTTTGGAGAAATGTCTATTTTAGGTCTTCTGCCCATTTTTGGATTGTGTTGTTTGTTTTTTTGATATTGAGTTGCATGAGCTCCTTGAAGTTTTGGAGATTAATCCTTTGTCAGTTACTTCATTTGCAAATATTTTCTCCCATTCTGAGGATTGTTTTTTGACTTGTTTATGTTTTCCTTTGCTGTGCAAAACCTTTTAAGTTTCATTAGGTCTCATTAGTTCATGTTTGTTTTTATTTCCATTTCTCTAGGAGGTGGGTCAAAAAGGATCTTGCTGTGATTATGTCATAGAGTGTTCTGCTTATGTTTTCCTCTAAGAGTTTTATAGTGTCTGGCCCTACATTTAGGTCTTTAATCCATTTTAAGTTTATTTTTGTGTATGGTGTTAGGGAGTGTTCTAATTTCATTCTTTTATATGTAGCTTTCCAGTTTTCCCAGCGCCACTTATTATAAAGAGGCTGTCTTTTCTCCATTGTATATTCCTGCCTCCTTTACCAAAAATACGGTGACCATATATGTGTGGGTTTATCTCTGGGATTTTTATCGCATTCCATTTTTCTATATTTCTGTTTTTGCCAGTACCATACTGTCTTGATTATTGCAGTTTTGCAGTATAGTCTGAAATCTTGGAGCCTTATTCCTCCTGCTCCATTTTTCTTTCTCAAGATTGATTTGGTTATTCAGCGTCTTTTGTGTTTCCATACAAATTGTGAATTTTTTTGTTCTGGTTGTGTGAAAAATGCCATTGGTAGTTTGATAGGGATTACATAGAATCTGTAGAGTGCTTTGTGTAGTATAGTCAATTTCACAATGTTGACTTCTCCAATCCAAGAACATGGTATATCTCTCCATCTGTTTGTATCATCTTTAATTTCTTTCGTCACTGTCTATACCTTCTGCATACAGTTGTTTTGCCTCTTTAGGTAAGTTTATTCCTAGGCATTTTATTCTTTTTTTGCAATGGTAAATGGGAGTGTTTCCTTAATTTCTCTTTCAGATTTTTCTTCATTAGTGTAGAGGAATGCAAGAGATCTCTGCACAATAATTTTGCATCCTGCTACTTTACCACATTTATTGATTAGCTCTAGTAGTTTTCTGGTAGCATCTTCAGGATTCTCTTTGTATAGTATCATGTGATCTCAAACAGTGATAGTTTCACTTCTTCTTTTCCAACTTGGAAACTTTTTATTCCTTTTTCTTCTCTGATTGATGTGGCTAAAACTTCCAAAACTATGTTAAATAATTGTGCTGAGGGTGGGCAACCTTGCCTTTTTCCTGATCTTTGTAGAAATATCTTCAGTTTTTCACCTTTGAGAATGATGTTGGATGTGGGTTTGTCATGTATGGCCTTTATTATGTTGAGGTAAGTTCCCTCCATGCTGACATTCTGGAGGGGTTTTATCATAAATGGGTATTGAATTTTGTCAAAAGCTTTTTCTGCATCTATTGAGGTGATCTTATGGTTTTATCCTTCAGTTTGTTAATATGGTGTATCACATTGATTAATTTGAATATATATAAGAATACTTGCATTCCTGGGATAAAACCCACTTGATCATGGTGTATCATCCTTTTAATGTGTTGTTGGATTCTGTTTGCTAGTATTTTTTGGAGGATTTTTGCATCTATGTTCATTAGAGATATTGGCCTCTACTGTTCAGTTTTCTGTGACATCTTTGTCTGGTTTTGTTATCAGGGTGATTGTGGCCTTGTAAAATGAGTTTGGAAGTGTTCCTACCTCTGCTATATTTTGGAAGAGTTTGAGAAGGATAAGTGTTAGCTCTTCTCTAAATGTTTGGTAGAATTTGCCTGTGAAACCATCTGGTCCAGGGCTTTTATATTTTGGAAGATTTTAAATCATAGTTTCAATTTCAGTGGTTCTGACTTGTCTGTTTATATTATCTATTTCTTCCTGGTTCAGTCTTGGAAAGTTGTATTTTTCTAACAATTTGTCCATTTCTTCCAGGTTTTCCATTTTATTGGCATATAGTTGCTTATAGTAATCTCTCATGATCCTTTGTGTTTCTGCAGTGTCAGTTGTTACTTCTCCTTTTTCATTTCTAATTCTATTGATTTGAGTCTTCTCCCGTTTTTTCTTGATGAGTTTGACTAATGGTTTATCAATTTTGTTTCTCTTCCTAGAGAACCAGCTTTTAGTTTTTTTGACCTTTGCTATTATTTCCTTCATTTCTTTTTCATTTATTTCTGATCTGATCTGTATGATTTCTTTCCTTCTGGTAACTTTGGGGTTTTTTTGTTCATCTTTCTCTAATTGCTTTAGGTGTAAGTGAGGTTGTTTATTCAAGATATTTCTTGTTTCTTGAGGTAGGATTTTATTGCTATAAACTTCCCTCCTAGAACTGCTTTTGTTGCATCCCATAGGTTTTGGGTCATGGTGTTTTCACTGTCATTTTTTTCTAGGTATTTTTTGATTTCCTCTTTGATTTCTTCAGTGATATCTTGGTTATGTATTAGTGTATGGTTTAGCCTCCATGTGTTTTCTATTTTTTACAAATATTTCCCATAATTGATATCTAGTCTCATAGCATTGTGGTCAGAAAAGTTACTTGATATGATTTCAATTTTCTTAAATTTATTGAGGCTTGATTTGTGACCCAAGTTATGATCTATCTTGGAGAATGTTCCATGAGCACTTGAGAAGAAGGTGTATTCTGTTGCTTTTAGATGGAATGTCCTATAAATATCAATTAAGTCCATCTTCTTTAATGTGTCATTTGAAGCTTGTATTTCCTTATTTATTTTCATTTTGGATGATCTTTCCACTGGTGAAAGTGAAAGTTAAAGTCCCCTCTTATTATTGTGTTACTGTTGATTTCTCCTTTTCTGGCTGATAACATTTGCCTTATGTATTGTGTTACTTCTATGTTGGATGCATAAATATTTACAATTGTTATATCTTCTTGGATTGATCCCTTGATCATTATGTAGTGTCCTTCTTTGTCTCTTGAAATTGTGTTTCTTCAAAAGTCTATTTTTTCTGATACGAGAATTGTTACTCCAGCTTTCTTTTTATTTCCATTTGCATGAAATGTCTATTTCCATCCCTCAATTTCAGTCTATATGTGTCCCTAGGTCTTAAGTGGGTGTGTTGTAGACAGCATATATATGGGTCTCATTTTTTTTTTTTAATCCATTAAGCCAGTCTATGTATTTTGGTAGGAGCATTTGATTCCATTTACATTTAAGGTAGTTTTCAATATGTATGTTCCTATTCCTATTTTCTTAATTGTTTTGGGTTTGTTATCGTAGGTCTTTTCCTTCTCTTTTGTTCCCTGCCTAGAGAATTTCCTTTAGTATTTGTTGTAAAGCTGGTTGGATGGTGCTGAATTCTCTTAGTTTTTGCTTGTCTCTGAAGCTTTTAATTTCTCCATCGTATCTGAATGAGATCCTTGCTTGGTAGAGTAATCTTGCTTGTAGGCTTTTCCCATTCATCACTTTAAATATGTCCTGCCACTTCCTTCTGGCTTGTAGAGTTTCTGCTGAAAGATCAGCTGTTAACCTTATGGGGATTCCCTTGTATGTTATTTGTAGTATTCCCCTTCCTGCTTTTAATATTTTTCTTTTTATTTAATTTTTGTTAGTTTGATTAATATATGTCTTGGCATGTTTCTCCTTAGATCTATCCTGTATGGGACTCTCTGTGCTTCCTGGACTTGACTGACTGTTTTCTTTCCCATGTTAGGGAAGTTTTCAACTATAATCTCTTCAAATATTTTCTCAGTTTCTTTCTTTTTCTCTTCTTCTTCTGGGACCCTTATAATTTGAATTTTGGTATATTTAATATTGCCTCAGAGTTCTCTGAGATTGTCCTCAATTCTTTTCATTCTTTTTTCTTTATTCTGTTCTGTGGTAGTTTTTTCCACTATTTTATCTTCCAGGTGATTTATCCGTTCTGCCTCAGTCATTCTGCTACTGATCCATTCTAGGGAATTTTAAATTTCATTTATTGTGTTGCTCATCATTGTTGTTTGCCCTTTAGTTCTTCTAGGTCCTTTTTAAACGTTTCTTGTGTTTTCTCCCTCCTATTTCAAAGATTTTTGAATCTCATTTACTATCATTACTCTGAAATCTTTTTCAAGTAGACTGCTTATTTCCTCTTCTTTTGTTTGTTTTGGTGGGTTTTTGCCTTGCTCCTTCATCTGATGTGTGTTTCTCTGTCTTCTCATTTTGCTTAACTTACTGCTTTGGGGGTCTCCTTTTCACAGGTTGCAAGTTTGTAGTTCTCATTGTTTTTGATGTCTGCTCCCAGTGGGTAAAGTTGGTTCAGTGGGTTGTGTAGGCTTCCTGGTGGAGGGGACTGGTGTCTGTGTTCTGGTGGATGAGTCTGGATTTGTCTTTCTAGGAGGCAGGACCACGTCCAGTGATGTGTTTTGGGGTGTGTGTGACCTTATTATTATTTTAGGCAGCTTATCTGCTAAGGAGTTGGGTTGTGTTCCTGTCTTGCTAGTTGTTTGGCATAGGGTTTCCAACATTGTAGGTTGCTGGTCATTGAGTGGAGCTGAGTCTAGCATTGAGATGGAGATCTCCAGGAATGCTTTCACTGTGTGATATCACATGGGGCCAGGAGGTCTCTGGTGCATCAAAGTCCTGAACTCAGCTCTGCCACCTTAGAGATTCAAGCCTGACAGCTGGCTGGAGCATGAAGACCCTGTCAGCTACACAGCTCAAAAGAAAATGAAGAAAATAAAAAGAAAGAAAGAAAGAAAGAAAGAAAGAAAGAAAGAAAGAAAGAAAGAAAGAAAGAAAGAAAGAAAGAAAGAAAGAAAGAAAGAAAAATAGATGAAATGAATTTATTTTAAAACTTTTAAAAATAAAAAAGTAATAAAAAAAAAGAGAGAGCAACCAAACCAAAAAACAAATCCAGCAATGATAACAAGTGCTAAATGTATACTAAGAAAAAAAAATTTTTTTAAGGGCAAACAGAGCCCTAGGACAAATGGCAAAAGCAAAGCTATTCAGACAAAATCACACAAAGAAGCATACACATACACACTCAGAAAAAGAGAAAAAGAAAAAATATATATAAAATGAAGAAAGCCACCAAAGCAATAAACAAATCTACCAATGATAATAAGCTCTAAGATAAACATAAAACCAGAAACAAATTAGATGCAGAAAGCAAAATGCAAATCTACAGATGCTCCCAGAGTCCACAGCCTCAAGTTTGGAATACTTTTTTATCTCTTCAGGTATTTCAGAGATGCAGGGTACATCAAGTTGATTGTGCAAATTTAATCCACTGCTCCTGAGCCTGCTGAGAGAGATATCCCTTTCTTCTTTTTGTTCGCATGGCTCCTGGGGTTCAGCTTTTGATTTAGCACTGCCTGCATGTAGGTCGCCTGAGGGCATCTGTTCCCTGATCAGATAGGATAGGATTAAAGTAACAGATGATTAGGGGGCTCTGGCTCACTCAGGCCAGGGGTGGGAGGGGTACAGAATGTGTGGTGAGCCTGCAGTGGCAGAGTCTGGCGTGACGTTGCACTAGCCTAAGGCATGGTGTGTGTTCTTCCCAGGAAGTTGTCCCTGGATCACGGGACCCTGGCAGTGGTAGGCTGCACAGGCTCCCAGGAGGGGAAGTGTGGATAGTGACCTGTGCTTTCACACAGGTTTCTTGGTGGCTGCAGCAGCATCTTTAGCATCTCATGCTCATCTCTGGTGTCTGCGCTGATAGCCATGGCTTGAGCCCATCTCTGGAGCTCATTTAGGCGGTGCTCTGAATCCCCTCTTTTTGCGCATCCTTAAACAATAGTCTCTTGACTGTTAGGCTGGTCCAGACTTTCCCCCAGATTCCCTCCCAGCTAGCTGTGTTTCACCAGCCCCCTTCAGACTGTGTTCACGCAGCCATCCCCTGTCCCCTCCCTGGGATCTGAACTCCAAAACCCGAACCTCAGTTCCCAGCCCCCACTTGCCCCAGCAGGTGAGCAGACAAGCCTCTCAGCCTTGTGAGTGCTGGTTGGCCCTGATCCTCTGTGAGGGAATCTCTCCACTTTCCCCTCTGCACCCCTGTTGCTGCACTCTCCTCTGTGGCTCCAATGTTTCCCCCTCCACCCACATCCCTTCTCCACCAGTGAAGGAGCTTCCTAGTGTTTGGAAAATTTCCTCCTTCACAGCTCCCTACCAGTGGTGCAAGTCCCATCCCCATTCTTTTGTCTCTGTTTTTCCTTTTTTCTTTTGCCCTACCCAGGTATGCAGGAAGTTTCTTGTCTTATGGGAAGTCTGAGGTCTTCTGCCAGCATTCAGTAGGTGTTTTGTAGTAGTTGTTCCACATGTAGATGTAGTCTTGATGTATTTGTGGGGAGGAAGGGGATCTCCACATCTTACTCCTCTGCCATCTTGAAGGCACACCTTGTGCTTTTTAATATTGTGTTGGTGATGCACTTGGAGTTTCTTTCTTTCTTTCTTTTTTAATTTTAATAGCTTATCAACACACATAGAATGAAAACAAAATTTATCTTGCTGTGGCAAAAACTCTTAATGGCCACTAAATATTCATTTTCTCTTCCACATTTTCCAGAGTCCTGACATTTGAGCCAGACCATATCACTAGTTCTTGCTAATGAACTGTGAGGAGAAGTGATGTGTATTGCTTGTGGACTGGGGCAGGTTAAAGCTCCTGTGTGACTCTCACTGCTTTCTTCTTTTAATGTAGCAACCAAGGTGCTCAGGTTGAAATGGCTGAGCCACAAGATGGAAGTAGCCTGAAACAAAGGAATTTTTCAGGGAGCTTCCCAGAAGAGAAATTGAACCTGCAGTAGAGTTAGAGTGAGTGATGAATAAACTTCTGTGTATTAAGCCATTGAATTTGAGGGTTTGCTTGTTACTGCAGTATATCACACCCTATCTTGACTAACATGTGTGGTACACATGCTCTTCTTCTCTAACCTCATTAGTCTTTCTCCCCCTAAATCACTGCAATCTAGCTACACCCATATTTTATTGACAAACATTTCCTGCCCCAGGACCTTTTATTCTAGCTGTTCCTTCTACCTAGAAAGTCCTTGACCAAGATTAATCACATGGCAGATTCCATCACATTATTCTGGTCTTTGTTCAAATGTCACCTCCTTCGAAAGTCCTTCTCTGATCTCCCTATTTAAAACAATCTGCTTCTATTAATTACTGAATGGAAGAAAATATTTGTGAATGATATGACCAATAAGGGGTTAATATCCAGATTATATAAACAGTTTATACAATTCTCTCTCTCTCTCTCTCTCTCTCTCTCTCTCTCTCTCTCTATATATATATATATATATATATATATATATATATATATATATAAACCCAATTAAAAAATGGGCAGAAGACCTGAAGAGACATTTTTCCAAAGAACACATACAGATGGCCAATAGGCACATGAAACTCAACATCTCTAATCATCAGAGAAATACAAATCAAAACCACAAGGAGATATCACCTCACTCCTGTCAGAATGGCTATCATCACGCATAACAAATGTTGGTGAGGATGTGAAGAAAAGGGAATTCTTGTACACTCTTGGTAGGAATGTAAATTGGTGCAGCCACTATGGAAAACAGTATGGAGGTTCCTCAAAAAACTAAAAATAGAACTACCATATGATCCAGCAATTCCATTCCTGGGTATATATATGAAGAAATAAAAACACTAATTTGAAAAGATACATGCACCCTAAAGTTAATAGCAGCACTGTTAACAATAGCCAAGATATGGAAGCAATGTAAGTATCCATTAATAGATGAATGGATAAAGAATATGTGGTATATATATACAATGGGATGTTAAAAGAATGAAAACTTGCCATTTGCAACAACATGGATGGACCTGGTGTGTACTATGCTTAGTGCAATAAGTCAGACAAAGAAAGAGCAGTGCTGTATGCTATTTGTGGAATTTAAGAAATGAGGCAAGTGAATGAATATAACAAAACAGACTTAATGATATAGAGAACAATCTAGTGGTTACCAATGGGGAGAGGCAATATAGAAATAGGGGATTAAGAGGTACAAACAACTTTGTATAAAATGAATAAGCTACAAGGATATATTGTACAGCAAGGGAATATAGTATTTTATAATAACTGTACATGGAGTATATTATAATAACAATCACTGTGTTGTACATCTGAAACTAATGTAATATTATAAATTAACTACTGTTCAATAAAACAAAGCAAAACAAATACTGATTTATAGTTAGATAAAATTGTGAGGTTATTTTGAAATACTTCTCTCCCAAATTCCTTTTTAAAACACCTAGGAAATAATTTTTTAAAATAAAAAATATAGAAATATAACCTGAGCAAGTTCAATAAGGGAAAAATAATTTCAAAAAACGAATAAAAGCAAACATACATCAACCTGTTTGTTCTTAACTGCCTGAATAATTTATTATTCCTCATACAATGTTAAACATAGATTATTAAAAATAGGGACTTCCCTGGTGGTTCAGTGATTAAGGCTCCGTGCTTCCACTGCAGGGGCCATGGGTTCAATCCTTGGTTGGGAAACTAAGATCCTGCATGCTGTGGTGTGGCCAAAAAATATATATATTAAAAATAAATGAGGGTGTATTCAACATAATCCCTGTGGTCATGTCACTCACTCACTTGCTCTCCTGAGTATGACGTAAAGAGTGGACTCATAGTGAAAATCTCTGATAACTTTCAGCTTATCTTTTCTACCCCACAGCTTGCAATGAACCTCTATTACTGAGGCTCCAATAATACTTGGGATGGTAATAAATTACCATAGGGCTTACAAGTTGTGATTTTATATGTCTTGCATTTTCTTTTAACTTTATCCATGAATAAATTTTTAATGTGAAAAATGGCAAGTATAAATGAAAAGTAATGATTCTTCCAATGTATCATAGTTCCTCCTGCCCAGGGTTTTCACAAATGCAGTTAACTTGTCTGCAACTCTTTCTTCTCCATCCAGCCTCACTCTTAGTTAGGATTATGTTTGGTTGTAAATAACAGAAAATCTGTTTATCAAGGGCTTAAAGAAATAAAGATTTCTTTGTTTTTCATAACAAGAAGACCAAAACAAGGTAGTGTGAAGTTAATACGTGGGCCCAAGATGCACTTAGGGTTGCAGGTTCTTTCACTCTGATCCACAATCCTTAGTGGGTAGAGGGTGTGCTCATAGATAAAATGTCCCGCTGTCTTCCAGGCCTCTTGCCTTTGTTCTAGAGAGGAAAAAGGGGAAAGGCAACGCATAAAAAAGTATTTCTCCTTGTAGATATTGCCTTTTTATTCAGGAAAAGAAACTAGTTGTAGAGACTTCCTCCTGTAACCCACTGGCCAAAACTTTGTCATAGGGCCAACTTTCCTTTCAAGGAAGACTGAGACATTGACAGTGTCTCTAATAGAGGATGGCTAAAAGAAGGGGGCCTAAATGGCTTTTATGTAACCAGTCCACAGCGTCTGCCACACTGTTCACTCTAATTTCTACTCATACTTTAGATCTCAGCCTAAAACCATTCAGACAAAGTGAATTTTTTACATATTCTCAAAACATTGATATTCTTTAATAGCTCTTAAGACAGTGTAATTATACATTAATTTGAATAATCTTTGGATTAATGTTTTATTAATATCTGTTTGAGGGCAGAAACCAAGCTTGATTCTTGCTGACTATTGTATCACTGGAGCCAAGATATGTATAGTATTGACTCCCTATAAATACTTAGATCCACATCTACACAGCACGAGGGCATTTGGTATTAGTAGAACATACAATTATCACTTTAAAAGCAAAGTGCCAAACATGCCAAACTCAGTTTGTATTAATAATATGTTAGAAACAAATAAACTGTATGTAATGATTTTTTAAACCATAAAATGTTTATTCATATTTCTTCTTCAGTAGTATCTACTTGCTTGCCGTATTCATTTTTTTAAAAAAAATTATGTTACATTAGAGTATAGTTGATTAACAATGTTGTGTCAGATTCCAGTGTACAGCAAAATGATTCAGTTATACCTATACCTGTATCTATTCTTTTTCAAATTCTTTTCCCATTTAGGTTATTACAGAATATTGAGCAGAGCTCCTTGCGCTATACAGTAGCTCCTCATTGTTTATCTATTTTAAATATTGCAGTGTGTACATGTCAATTCCAAACTCGCAATCTATCCCTCCCCTCCACATTTCCCCCTGGTAACCATAAGTTCATTCAATAAGTCTGAGTCTGGTTTTTGTTTTGTGTGTGTGTGTGTGTGTGGCTGTGCCATGCAGTATCTTAATTCTCCAACCAGGGATTGAACTGGCAATGGAAGCATGGAGTTTTAACCACTGGACTACCAGGGAAGTCCCACTGTTTTGTAAATAAGTTTATTTGTGTCATTTTTTTAAGATTCTGCATATACACAATATCATATGATATGTCTTTCTCTGTCTGACTTACTTCACTTAGTATGATAATCTCCAGGTCCATCCATGTTGCTGCATATGACATTATTTCATTATTTTAATGGCTGAGTAATATTCCATTGTATATATGTACCACATCCTCTTTATCCATTCATCTGTTGATGGACATTTAGGTTGCTTCCATGTCCTGGCTACTGTAAACAGTTCTGCAATGAACACTGGGGTGCATGTATCCTTCTGAACCAGGTTTGTCTCTGGATATATGCTCAGGAGTGGGTTTGCTGGATCATGTGATAGCTCTATTTTTAGTTCCTTAAGGAACCTCCATACTGTTCTCGATAGTGGCTGTACCAATTTAGTTTCCCATCAACAGTTTAGAAGGGTTCCCTTTTCTCCACACCCTCTCTAGTATTTACTGTTTGTAGATTTTATGATGATGGCCATTCTGACTGGTGTGAGGTGATATCTCATTGTAGTTTGATTTGAATTTCTCTAATAATTAGTGATGTTGATCATTTTTTCAGATGCCTCTTGACCATCTGTATGTCTTCTTTGGAGAAATGTCTATTTATGTCTTCTGCTCATTTCTTGATTGGGTTGTTTGTTTTTTTGATATTGAGTCAAGTGAGCTGTTTGTAAACTTTGGAGACTAATCTCTTGTCAGTTGCATCATTTGCAGATATTTTCTCCCATTCTGTGGGTTGTCTTTTTGTTTTGTTCATGGTTTCCTTTGCTGTGCAAAAGGTTTTGAGCTTAATTGGTCCCATTTGTTTATTTTTGATCTGTCTAGGAGACAGATCAAAAAAGATATTGCTGTGATTTACGTCAAAGTATGTTCTGCCTAAGTTTTCCTCTAAGAGTTTTATAATAACCAGTCTTACATTTAGGCTGTAATCCATTTTGAGTTTATTTTTGTATATGGTGTTAACGAATATTCTAAGTTAATTTTTTTACATGTAGATGTCTAGTTTTCCTAGCATCATTTATTGAAGAGACTGTCTTTCTTCCATCGTATAGTCTTGCCTCCTTTGTCAGAGATTAATTGACCATAGGTGCATGGGTTTATTTCTGGGCTTTCTGTCCTATCCCATTGATCTATATTTCTGGTTTTGTGCCAGTACCATACTGTTTTGATGACTGTGGTTTTGTAGTATAGTTTAAAGCCAGGGAGCCCGATTCTCTATCTCAGTTTTTCTTTCTCAAACTTGCTTTCACTATTTGCAGTCTTTTGTGTCTCCATACAAATTTTAAGATATTTTTGTTCTAGTTCTGTGAAAAATGTCATTGGTAACTTGACAGGGATTGAATTGACTCTGTAGATTGCCTTGGGTAGTATAGTCATTTTGACAATATTGATTATTTTAATCCAGAACATGGTATATCTTTCCATCTGTTTGTGTCCCCTTTGATTTCTTTTATCAGCATCATAGATTTTGGGGTGCTGGTCTTTTGTCCCCTTAAGTTTATTCCTATGTATTTTTTTTTTGGGGGGGTGATGGTAAATAGGATTGCTTCTTGAATTTCTCTTTCTGATCATTCAATATTTGTGTATAGAAATGCAACAGATTTTTGTATATTAATTTTGTATCCTGCCACTTTACCTGAATTAATTGATGAGCTCTAGTAGTTTTCTGGTGGCTTCTTCAGGATTTTCTATGTATAGAATCATGTCATCTGCCCACAGTGACAGTTTTATTTCTTCTTTTCCAATATGGATTCCTTTTATTTATTTTTCTTCTCTGATTGCCATGGCTAGGACTTCTGAAACTATGTTGAATAAAAGTGGTGAGAGTGGACATCCTTGTTTTGTTCCTGATCTTAGAGGAAATGTTTTCAGCTTTTCACCATTGAGTGTGGTGTTAGCTGTCACTTTGTCATATATGGCCCTTATTATGTTGAGGTATGATCCCTCTATGCCTACATTCTGGAGAGTTTTTATCATAAATAGGTATTGAATTTTGTCAAAATATTTTTCTGCATCTATTGAGGTGATCATATGGTTTTAATTTGTCAGTTTGTTATGTGGTGTATCATACTGATTGATTTGTGGATATTGAAATATCCTTGCATCACTGAGATAAATCCTACTTGATCATGGTATATGATCCTTTTAATGTATTACTGGATTTGGATTGCTAGTATTTTGTTGAAGATTTTTGCATCTATGTTCATCAGTGATATTGGCTTGCCTTATTCATATTGTTTAGGGAAGAGAGAGCCTGGAAAAAGTAAAACTCCATGTTTTAAAAGTAAAGTTTAATTTTAAAAATTGCAATGCTTATTTTACCCTCTAAACTGAAGTCCTTATATAAGCAGTTTTATTAACCACAGGCTTGTTAAACCTCTTACAAAATGTACTCCCAAGTTGATAAAGTATTTGCTGCTATATTTTGCTTATTTGTTTCATTTTCCCCAAATCTGTCTGCACATGAGGTGTTGTCTCCCCTGGGACACTGCATATTGTGTCAGGAAAAAAAAAAAAGATGGTGCATCAAGGCTCAGGCTCTCCCTTTAATTAAGGACTTCAATTCACTGAAAACTACTGCTGGCATCTTTCCTGCTCTCCCTGGGGCTGGATTTTACACTGATCATTCTCACAAGAGTGTGTGGCTTGGGTTCTTTCCATGTGTTTATATCATTTGCTGGTGAGGCTTTTAAACTGAGAGGGTGATATCTGCAAACTACTGTGTTGACCTCACTCCCACTGGTTTTCTGAATCAACAATCTATTGTGTTCTTTCTTTCTTTTCTTTTTTCTTTTGCTTCATCTGGAGGGCCTGGGAAATGCCTTGTACCTGTGTGATGATTAAACAGAGGAAAAAGTGGGAAGCAATATAAGCTTCTTGCCAAAGTTCATTTATTTCCAGCCAACAGAATAAATTTTAGAAAATACCTATTTCACTTATAGCCTTGAAAAAAAAAACTTGAAAAGACAACATCAAAAAAAGTGAAATGACAATTGGTCTTTACAGCAAAGACAAAAAGATTTAAATAAAATATTAGCAAGCAAATTTAGAGCCAAGCATAAGACGAACTACTGTTTATTTTAGGAGCTCTAGAATAGTTTAAAACTAGGAAACCAGGCAATAGAAAAAAATGTATCGATGAATGCTCCCCCATCAAAAAAAAAAAAAAAAAAAAAAAAAAAAAAAAAACCCTAGTAAGTTAAATGTCTAGATCTGGAGTGGAAACAAGATTGTGGAGTAGGTGGACATCGAGCTCACCTCCCCCCACAAACTCATCAAAAATACAACTACATGTGGAACAATTCTCACAGTAAACTAACAAGAAACTGGCAGAAGGTCTCCTATACAACCAAAGCTATAGAAAGATCTCCACATAACCAGGTAGGATGGGAAAAAAAAGGCATCAGGTCAGGACCTGCTACCCTGGAAGGGATCTGTAAGGACAAGAAGGTCCACAGAGGTGGACTCTCGCCCTGAGGAGAGAGCACATTGACTCACTTTCTGCACATCTCAGTCCTGGGGTCCTGCATGGAGGAGACAAGCCTCCTTGCTTGCTGAGAAATATGCTGAGACAGATAGAAGGGCTGTGGAAGCCTTGACTCAACTGATGAGCAGTGCTGGCTTGCTAACAATCAAGGCAGAGAGAGACCTGCATAGGCAGCTGTCACCTTGCTGCACTTCTCAGTCTGAAGGGGTGAATGCCCCAACCCCACTCAACTCCACACCACAGCCTGGTGCAAGATCAGGGCAAAGATTCAGTCTATTTATGCAGAGACACAGAAAGTTGCCTGAGGTATGATCTAGGCAGAGCCCTGAAGGCCATTGTCAATGCATGCACTGGCCAATGCTAAAAGAACACACAGTGGCTAAGTGCTGAATCTTAGGAAGACAGGCCCTGGGCAGGTGTACTCAGTGATTGTTTTCCCGACAAGAATGTCCCAGCTCTTCCCACTCCACACCACAGCTTAGCACTAGATCTGGGGCAGATAGGTCCCAGAAGAAGTCTACCAGAGAGGCAGCCCAGATCCTAGGCAGCAGCACAGCTACCTCAATTCCTGCAGCTACAATACCCCAAAACCCAGCCCCACCATCACCCCAATACCAAAGCCAGACAAAGATACTACAAAGAAAGAAAGTTACAGGCCAATATCACTGATGAACATAGATGCAAAAATCCTCAATGAAAGATCATAAGAGAATACTATGAATAGTTATATGCTAACAAATTGAAGAAATGGACAAGTTTCTAGAAATATACAGCTTGCCAAAACCGAGTCAAGAAGAAACAGATAACTTGAACTGATCACCACTAGAAGTGGAATAGAATCTGTAATTAAAAAAAAAAATCTCCCTCCAAACAAAAGTTCAGGATCAGACAGCTTGACTGGGGAATTCTACCAAACATACAAAGAAGAACTTATACTAATCCTTCTTTTTTTTTTTCTTCTTAAACTATTCCAAAAAATTGAAAAGGAATTAACACTCTCAAATTCATTGTATGAAGCCACAATCACCCTGATACCAAAACCAGACAAATACAGTACAAAAAAAGAAAATTATGGACCAATATCTCTGAGGAATATAGATGCAAATATCCTCAACAAAACATTATGAAACCAAATCCAACAGGACATAAAAAGGTTCATACACCATAATCAAGTTGGATTCATTCCAGGTTTGCAAGGATACACAAATCAATCAATGTGAAACACCACATTAACAAAAGGAAAAACAAAAACCACATGATCATCTCAATAAATGCAGAGAAAGCATTTGACAAAATTCAACATCCATTCATGATAAAAATTCTCACCGAAGTGGGAATAGAGAAAACAAATCTCAACATAATGAAAGTCATTATGACAAACCCACAGCTGACATAATACTCAATGATGAATAGCTGAAAGACTTCCTGCTAAATTCAGGAATAAGACAAGAATGCCCACTTCACCACTTGTCTTCCGCATAGCATTGGGGTCTTAGCCACAGCAACCAGACAAGAAAAAGAAATGAATGGCATCCAAATTGGAAGGGAAGAGGTCAAATTGTCACTACAGTAAGTCTCCTACATACGAACCTTCAAGATGTGAACTTTCAAGGATGCAGATGTGCATTCCATCAACATCAGGAGTGAGTGAATTTGCAGCTTGCCTTCCATCTCTTATTGCTGATGATCTTTCAGCTCTACCATCTCCCACCTCCTCTCCCTCTTCCAGTCAGTAACTCTTCTTGCCTGTTCACTCAATGCCAGCCCCTGTATGCCAGCTGTTGTACTGTACTACTCTACTTTTCAAGGTACTGTACTGTAAGATTAAAAATGTTTTCTTTATTTTTTGTGTTAGTTTCTTATGTATTATTTGTGTGAAAAGTATTATAAACCTATTACTGTGTAGTACTGTATAGCCTATTGTGTTAACTGGGTACCTAGGCTAACTTTGTTGGACTTACAAACAAATTAGACTTAAGAATGCACTCTCGGAACAGAACTCATTTGTAAGTAGGCAACTTACTGTATTTGCAGATGACATAATCATCATTTTTTCTACATATAGAAAAATCCTAAAGTCTCCACCCCCAAAAGTATTAGAATAAAATGAATTAATTCATCAAGGAAGCAGGATACAAGATTAATATACAAAAATCTGTTTGCATTTCTTTACACTAACAATGAAATATCAGGGAGAGAGAGTAAAAGAATAATCCCATTTAAAATTAAGTCAAAAAAGCACCTAGGAATATACTTAACCAAGGAAGTGAAAGACCTATATGCTGAAAATTATAAAACATTTTTGTAAAGGAAATTGGAGTTAATTCAAAGAAGTGGAAGGATATCCCATGCTCTTGGTTTGGAAGAATTAATATTGTGAAAATGGCCATACTACCCAAAGCAATCTACAGATTTAATGCAATCCCTATTAAAATACCCACAACACTTTTCAGAGAAGTAGGCCAAATAACCCTAAAATTTACATGAAACCCCAGAAGACCAAAAACAATCCTGAGGAAAAAGAGCAAAGCTGTAGGCATAACCCTTCCAGTCTTCAGACTATACTATAAAGTTAATCATAAGAGCATGGTATTGGCACACAGACATATAGATCATTGGAACAGGATAGAAAGCCCAGAAATAAACCCACACACTTAAAGTAAATTAATATATGACAAAGAAGGCAAGAATATACAATGGAAAAAAGACAGTATCTTCAACAAGTGGTGCTGGGAAAGCTGGACAGACACATGTAAATCAATGAAATTAGAACACTCCCTTACACCATATACAAAAATAAACTTGAAATGGTTTAAAGACCTAAATATAAGACAAGACATTATAAAACTCCTAGAAGAGAACATAGGCCAAACAGTCTTGGACATAAACTGTAAAAATATTTTCTTAGATCACTCTCCCAAGGCAAATAAAAGTAAAAATAAATGAATGGGACCTAATCAAACTTATAAGCTTTGCACAGTGAAGAAAGCCATTAAGAAAATGAAAGACAGCCTAGGAAAGGGAGAAATATTTGCAAATGATGTGACCCATCAGGGGTTGATATCCAAAATATACAAACTGCTCATAAAACTCAAAATAAAAAAAAAAAAAACCCAACCCATTCAAACAATGGGCAGAAAACCGAATAGACATTTCTCCAAAGAAGACATACTGATGGCCAACAGGCAAATAAAAACATGCTCACCATTGCTAATCATCAGAGCAATGTAAGTCAAAACCACATGAGGTATCACCTCACACCTGTCAGAATAGTTATCATCAAAAACTCTATAAATAATAAATGCTGGAGAAAATGCAAATAAGAGGGAACCCTCCTATACTGTTGGTGGGAATGTAAATTGGTGCAGCCATTGTGGAAAACAGTATGGAGGTTCCTTAAAAAATTAAAATAGAGCTACCACATGACCCAGGAATCCCACTCTTGGGTACATATCTGGAAACAAAATGAAAATTCTAATTTGAAAAGATACATACACCCCAATATTCATAGTAGCACTATTTACAATAGCCAAGAAATGGAAAGAACCCAAGTAACCATCAAAGATGATTGGCTTAATAAGCTGTGATATATATATATATGAAATAGAATTTTACTTAGCCATAAAAAGAGTGAAAATTTTGCCATTTGCAGCAATGTGGATGGAGCTAGAGAATATTACACTTAGTGAAAAAAATAAGACAGAAAAAGAAATACTGTATGATGTATGATGTCATTTATATGTGGAATCTAAAAATATACAAGTGCATGTATATACAAAACAGAAACAGACTCACAGATATAGAAAACAAACTAGGCGACACTATGGGAAAGGGTGGAAAGACAAATTAAGAGTATGGGATTAACAGATAAAAACTACCATACATAAAATAATAAGCAACAGTATTTCCTCTATAGCACAGGATATTATATTCAATATCTTGTAATAAACTATAATGGAAAATAGTATGAAATATATATATATTTCATATTTATATATACTACATATAATATATATACTATGTATATAATATGTACTATATGTACAACTGAATCACTTTTCTGTACATCTGAAACTAACATAAAAGCAACTATACTTTTTAAAAATCTAGATCTGATTAACTCTCTTGGTAAACAGGAAATTGATGAAGTAATTTTAAAATGTCTTTCTTAAACTGACAAACCAACATATTAACAGTATTATTAAGAGAAACTTTCCTTAAAAGTCAGAGATAGGAAAAGATGCTTACTATTACCAGTTTTAACAAATATTGTTCTGAAAGATCTAGTTTTTGCTAGAGGAGGACACAGACCTGGCATATAAAATAAAAATATAAAATATTATAATTTATAGACTATACAGTTATCAGGAAAATCTGAGAAAAACAATAGGAAAACAGGATTTCAGCTATGCAAGGTTCATTAAGATATGGTTTCAAAATGATTATAAAAAATATCAATAGCTTTCTAGTACACCAACAATAACCATTAGAAAAAAATGGGGAAATAATTGCATTTTCATTAGCAATCAAAAATATTAAATTTTTAAATGTTTAAAGAAATGTGAAGAAAAACACAAAAAAATTGTATAAGAAAACATATGGGCTTGAATACATAGAAAATACACAATGTGCATACATTGAAAAAAAAGCTTGGTATGCCAACAATTACTGCTAAAGTTAATTTCTAAATTTAATCCATTTAATGCTTTTTCAACAAAAATTCAAGTAGAACTTTTCAATAGAGAAATTGTAAATAATGAATCCAGAATTTACTAAGATGAATAATTTCATGCCAGTACTATTAAAGGAATAGTCAGGCAGCAAAACAGATAAATCAAAACACAGCTCAAGTATCCATAAAATTCAGAGTCCAACGAAGGAAACATCTCAAATCAGTAGGGAAATGATCTTTCAATAGTGTTAGGAGAACAGATAAACATATATGGCATTTTAAAAATTAGACATAATCTAAATTAAATTACTGATGGATTAACGAGTTAAGAATAATCTCTAAAATATAAAAACAAATGAAATTGTTTCTTCATATTTGTTTACTTTTAGGTTGAGGAAGCATAAAACCAAAGAGAGAAACCATAAAAGAAAAGAAAGATGGATGTATCTATTAAAAAATATTTAACTTAAGATAATCATTGAAAAGGAAATTGAAATTTTAACCAGAAACATGGAAAAATATTTGCAGTGTATGACAGTCAAAAGGCTATATCCTTAATATACAGTTGGTGCAATTCAATATGTAACTTAAACATGAAGATGTAAATTTTAAAATCCAGGGTCGTGAGGAAGCTTGCACAAGCCTCTTAGATAGCCTCACCTGCTATAGGGCAGACAGCAGAAGCAAGAACTACAATCCTGCAGCCTGTGGAACAAAAACCACATTTGCAGAAAGAAAGGAAGAGGACTATATACCAGATGAAGGAACAAGTTAAAACCCCAGCAAAACAACAAAATGAAGTGGAGATAGGCAACCTTCCAGAAAAAGAATTCAGAATAATGATAGTGAAGATGATCCAGGACCTTGGAAAAAGAATGGAGGCAAAGATCAATAAGATGTGAGAAATGTGTAACAAAGACCAATAAGAATTAAATAACAAAGACCTAGAAAAATTAAAGAACAAACAAACAGAAATGAGCAATACAATAACTGAAATGAAAAATATACTAGAAGGAATCAATAGCAGAATAACTGAGGCAAAAGAATGGATAAGTATTCTGGAAAACAGAATGGTGGAATTTACTTCTGTGGAACAGAATAAAGAAAAAAGAATGAAAAGTAATGAAGATAGCCTAAGAAACCTCTGGAACAACATTAAACATGCAAACATTCATATTATAGGGGTCCCAGAAGGAGAAGAGACAGAGAAAGGACCCAAAAAATATTTGAAGAGATCATAGTCGAAAACTTCCCTAACATGGGAAAGGAAATAGCCACCCAATCCAGAAACTGCAGAGAGTCCCAGGCAGGATAAACCCAAGGAGAATCATGCTGAGACACACAGTAATCAAATTGAAAAAATTAAAAACAAAGAAAAAGTATTAAAAGGAACAAGGGAAAAACAACAAATAACATACAAGGGAGCTCCCATAAGGTTAACAGCTGATTTCTCAGCAGAAACTCCACAAGCCAGAAGGGAGTGGCACTATATATTTAAAGTGATGAAATGGAAGAATCTTCAAGGAAGATTACTCTACCTGGCAAGGATCTCATTCAGATTCAACAGAGAAATCAAAAGCTTTACAGACAAGCAAAAGATAAGAGAATTCAGCACCACCAAACCAGCTCTACAACAAACGCTAAAGGAACTTCTCTAAGTGGGAAACACAAGAGAAGAAAAGGACCTAAAAAAAACAAAACAATTAAGGAAAAGGTAATAGGAACATACATATTTTTTTAACATCTTTATTGGAGTATAACTGTTTTACAATGGTGTGTTAGTTTCTGCTTTACAACAAAGTGAATCAGTTATACATATACATATGTTCCCATATCTCTTCCCTCTTGTGTCTCCCTCCCTCCCACCCTCCCTATCCCACCCCTCTAGGTGATCACAAAGCACAGAGCTGATCTCCCTGTGCTATGCGGCTGCTTCCCTCTAGCTATCTATTTTACATTTGGTAGTGTATATATGTCCATGCCACTCTCTCACTTCATCACAGTTTACCCTTCCCCCTCCCCATATCCTCAGGTCCATGCTCTAGTAGGTCTGTGTTTTATTCCCATCCTACCACTAATCTCTCCATGACATTTTTTTCCTTAGATTCCATATATATGTGTTAGCATACGGTATTTGTTTTTCTCCTTCTGACTTACTTCACTCTGTATGACAGACTCCAGGTCTATCCACCTCGTTACAAATAACTCAGTTTCATTTCTTTTTATGACTGAGTAATATTCCATTGTATATATGTGCCACATCTTCTTTATCCATTCATCTGTTGATGGACACTTAGGTTGCTTCCATGTCCTGGCTATTGTAAATAGAGCTGCAATGAACATTTTGGTACATGACTCTTTTTGAATTATGGTTTTCTCAGGGTATGGAGGTTCCTTAAAAAACTACAAATAGAACTACCATACGACCCCACAATCCCACTACTGGGCATATACCCAGAGGAACATACATATTGATAATTACTTTAAATGTAAATGGATTAAATGCTCCAAACAAAAGAAACAGGCTTGCTGAATGGATACAAAAACAAGACCCATATATATATTGTCTACAAGAGACACACTTCAGACCTAGAGACACATACAGACTGAAAATGAGAGGATGGAGAAAGATATTCCATGCAAATGGAAATCAAAAGAAAACTGGAGTAGCAATCCTCATATCAGACAAAATAGACTTTAGAATAGAGAATGTTACAAGAGACAAGAAAGGACACTACATAATGATCAAGGGATCAATCCAGGAAGAAGATATAACAAATATAACTATATATGCACCCAACATAGGAGCACCTAAATAGATAAGGCAAATGATAACAGCTATAAAAGAGGAATTCAACAGTAACACAATAATAGTTGGGGACTTTAACACCTCACTTACACCAATGGACAGATCATCAAGACAGAAAATCAATAAGAAAACAGAAGCTTTAAATGATGCAATAGACCAGAGAGATTTAATTGATATTTGTAGGACATTGCATCTGAAAACAGCAGATTACACTTTCTTCTCACATGCACAAGAAGTATTCTCCAGGATATATCACATGTTGGGTCACAAATCAAGCCTCAGTAAATTTAAGAAAATTGAAATCATCTTTTCCAACCACAATGCTATGAGATCAGTAATAAATTACAGGGGAAAAAACATAGAAAACACAAACACATGCAGGCTAAACAATACATTACTAAGTAACCAAGAGATCACTGAAGAAATCAAAGAGGAAATTCAAAAATACCTAAAAACAAATGACAATGAAAACATGACAACCCGAAACTCATGGATGCAGCAAAAGCAGTTCTAAGAGGGAAGTTTATATCAATAAAATCCTACTTCAAGAAACAAGAGGGCTTCCCTGGTGGTGCAGTGGTTGAGAATCTTCCTGCTAATGCAGGGGACATGGGTTCAAGCCCTGGTCTGGGAAGATCCCATGTGCCGTGGAGCAAGTAGGCCCGTGAGCCACAATTACTGAGCCTGCGCATCTGGAGCCTGTGCTCCACAACAATAGAGGCCACAATAGTGAGAGGTCTGTGCACTGCAATGAAGAGTGGCCCCCGCTTGCCACAACTAGAGAAAGCCCTCGCACAGAAAGAAGACCCAACACAGCAAAAATAAATTAATTAATTAATAAACTCCTACACCCAACATCTTAAAAAAATTTTAATAAAAGAAACAAGAAAAATCTCAAAAAGAAAATCTAATTTTACACCTAAAGAAAATAGAGAAAGGAGAACAAACAAAACCCAAAGTTAGGAGAAGGAAAGAAATCATAAAGATCAGAGCAGAATTAATGAAATAAAAACAAAGGAAACAGAACAAAGCTCAATAAAACTAAAAGTTGGTTCTTTGAGAAGATAAACAAAATTGATAAACCTTTAGCCAGACTAATCAAGAAAGAGGGTGAAGACTCAAACCAATAACATTAGAAATAAAAAAAGAGAAGTTACAATGGACACTGCAGAAATAGAAAGCATCCTAAGAGACTACTGCAAGCAACTCTGGGCCAATAAAATGGACAACCTGGAAGAAATGGACAACTTCTTAAAAAGGTATAACCTTCCAAGAGTGAACTGGGAAGAAATAGAAAATATGAACAGACAAATAACAGGTAATGAAATTGAAACTGGTTAAAAGCCCTCCAACAAACAAAAGTCCAGGAACAGATGGCTTCACAGGCGAATTCTGTCAAACATTTAGAGAAGAGATAACACCTATCCTTCTCAAACTCTTCCAAAAAATTGCAGAGGAAGGACGATTCCCAAACTCATTCAATGAGGCAACCATCACCCTGATACCAATACTAAAGATACTAATAAAAAAAGAAAAGAAAATTACATATCAATATCTCTGATGAATATAGATGCAAAAATCCTCAACAAAATACTAGCAAACAGAATCCAACAACACGTTAAAATGATCACACAAAACGATCAAGTGGGATTGATCCCAGGGATGCAAGAATTCTTCAATATATGCAAATCAATCCATTTGATACATCATATTAACAAGTTGAAGAATAAAAACCATATGATCATCTCAATAGATTCAGAAAAAGCTTTTGACAAAATTCAACCCATTTATAATAAAAACTCCAGAAAGTGGGCCTAGAGGGAACTTACCTCAACATAATAAAGGCCATATATGACAAACCAACAGAAAACATCATTCTCAATGGTGAAAAAAATGAAATCATTTCCTCTAAGATCAGGAACAAGACAAGGGTGTCTACTCTCGCCACTATTATTCAAGATAGTTTTGAAGTCTTAGCCACAACAATCAGAGAAGAAAAAGAAAAAAAAATACATATTGGAAAAGAAGAAGAAAAACTATCACTGTTTGCAAATGACATACTATACTTAGATAATCCTAAAGATGCCACCAGAAAACTACTAGAGCTAATCAATGTATTTTGTAAAGTTGAAGGATACAAAATTAATGCACAGAAATCTCTTGCATTCCTATACACTAACAATGAAAGATCACAAAGAGAAATCAAGTAAACAATCCCATTCACCACTGCAAAAATAGTATAAAATACCTAGGAATAAACCTACCTAAGGAGGTAAAAGACCTGTACTCAGAAAACTATAAGACACTGATGAAAGAAATCAAGGATGACACAGACAGATGAAGAGATATACCATATTCCTAGAATGGAAGAATCAATATTGTGGAAATGACTATGTTACCCAAAACAATTACAGATTCAGTGCAATCCTCTCAAATTGCCAACAGCATTTTTTTACAGAACCAGAACAAAAAATCTTCAAATTTGTGTGGAGACACAGAATACCCTGAATAAGCCAAAGCAATCTTGATGAAGAAAAAAATGGAGGTGGAGGAATCAGACTCCCTGACTTCAGACTATATTGCAAAGCTACAGTAATCAAGACAATATGGTACTGGCACAAAAACAGAAATATAGATTAATGAAACAGGAAAAAAAGTCCAGAGGTAAACCCATGCACCTATGGTCAACTAATCTATGAAAAACGAGGCAAGGATATACAATGGAGAAAAGACAGTCTCTTCAATAAGTGGTGCTGGGAAAACTGGACAGCTACATGTAAAAGAGTGAAATTAGAACACTCCCTAATGAACCCTCTTGCACTGTTGGTGGCAATGTAAATTGACACAGCCACTATGGAAAACAGTATGGAGGTTCTTTAAAAAACTAAAAATAGAACTACCATACTACACAGCACTCTCACTACTGGGTATATACCCTGAAAAAAACATAATTCAAAAAGATTCATGTACCACAATGTTCACTGCATCTCTATTTACAATAGCCAGGACATGGAATCAACCTAAGTGTCCATCAACAGATGAATGGATGAAGAAGATTTGGCACATATATGCAACGGAATATTATTCAGCCATGAAAAGAAATGGAACTGAGTTATTTGTAATGGGGTGGATGAACCTAGAGTCTGTCATACAGAGTGAAGTAAGTCAGAAAGAGAAAAACAAATACCTTATGCTAACCCATATATATCAAATCTAAAAAAAAAATTGTTATGAAGAACCTAGGGCCAGGACAGGAAAAAAAATGCATACATAGAGAATGGACTTGAAGACACAGGGAGTGAGAAGGGTAAGCTGGGATGAAGTGAGAGAGTGACATGGACTTATATATACTACCAAATGTAAAATAGATAGCTAGTGGGAAGCAACCACATATCACAGGGATACCAGCTCTGTGCTTTGTGACCACCTACAGGAATGAGATAAGGAGGGTGGGAGGGAGACACCAAGGGAAGAGATATGGGGATATATGTATATGTATAGCTGATTCACTTTGTTATAAAGCAGAAACTAACATATGATTGTAAAGCAATTGTACTCTAATAAAGATGCTAAAAAAGACCAACTCCCTAACACCATACACAAAAATAAACTTAAATGCCCATTGACAGATGAATGGATAAAGATGTGGTACATATATGCAATGGAATATTAAAAAGGAATGAAATTGGATCATTTGTAGAGACGTGGATGGACCTAGAGATTGTCATACAGAGTGAAGTAAGTCAGAAAGAGAAAAGCAGATGTCATACATTAACACATATATGTGGAATCTAGAGAAATGTTACAGATGAACAGGTTTGCAAGGCAGAAATAGAGACACAGATGTAGAAAATAAACCTATGAACACCAAGGAGGAAAAGAGAGGTGTGTGAGGGGGTGGTGGTGGTGGGATTAATTGGGAGTTTAAGATTGACATATATACATTAATATGTATAAAATAGATAACTAATAAGAACCTGCTGTATAAAAAAATTAAATTAAATTTTAAAAATAAAAATAAAATAAAATCTAGGGTCATAAGTAGATAATGCACAAAAAGTGAACTATAAAGGAATAATAAATATACAAAACTATTCAATATTAATAGTAAGAAATCACTCATAATTAACAATTTTAATCTTTAAAATTGGAAAATATATCTGTGAAATTGTTAGGAATATGGGTAAAGTAGCACTCCTATACAATGGGTCTATATATTCTGATTCATCCTGTTAAATTGTTAAAACTTTCTGAATACCAATTTAGCAGAATGAAGCCAAAGCCTTATAAATATCTGACACCCTTAATAGCCATTTTTCTAAGAATTTATCCTAATAATTGTGCATGTGTGCAAATTTAGTTAAAACGTACTGATCACAAATCACATATTGTAGCAAAAGTTAGAAACACCTACACAGTTTTAGGAGGTGGGATTATTAAAATTATAATACTTTGTAACCATTAAACATGATCTTATAGAAGAATATTTAATGAGGTTTTTAAAACATTTTCAGAGTCAGACAAATACTCTTATAAAACATATTAATTATTCAAGAGGAAATTTCTCCACAGTAAAATTTAATTAATTAATTAATTGTACAAGGTTGGTATTTGAGTTTATCCTCCTAATCTCACCACATGCCACTAAATGTGCAAATAATGCTTTTAAAAATTAATGTCTCTGTTATATTTTATGATAGAATGGTAGGGTATCTGGTATGACTGTTCAGCACTGTCCCTGCAGGCAGCTGTGCGATTTATGAGGTTGAATGCTCATCAGTCCATATATGGCTTAGAGTACTGGGTTGAGCTGTAAGAACAGAGCATCATTTATTTTATTATCTGAAACCTATGACACTGAGAAAGAAGGTGAGGTAAAGGAACTCAGCACACCTAAAGCTGTGAAAAAGCCATGAGACTCTGTTCATATAGGATAACCCAGGTGATCTGAACAAAGGACAATCTCATTATCCATTTGGAAGACTCAAGTCTTCCAGGCTCCAAGAATAAAAGTCTTGCTACTAAGGAATGGAAGATGCTGTTTAGACCTTTTACACAGGAGGCACACAACGTCTCTAGGCATAGATCTGAAACATGCTGAGAGCCTGGATTTGTCAAACCAACAGGCACTTACCCTTCCATTTTAAAAAATAATTTTTAAACATCTTTATTGAAGTATAATTGCTTTACAATAGTGTTAGTTTCTGCTTTATAACAAAGTGAATCAGCCATATATATACATATACATATATCCTCATATCTCCTCCCTCTTGTGTCTCCTTCTCACCCTCCCCTCTAGGTGGTAAGAAATCACTGAGTTGATCTCCCTATGCTATGTGGCTGCTTCCCACTAGCTATCTATTTTACATTTGGTAGTGTATATATGTCCATGCTACTCTCTCACTTCATCCCAGCTTACCCTACTCACTCCCGTGTCCTCAAGTCCATTCTCTACATCTGCGTCTTTATTCCTGTCCTGCCCTTAGGTTCTTCATAACAATTTTTTATTTATGTGTTAGCATACGGTATCTGTTTTTATCTTTCTGACTTACTTCACTCTGTATGACAGACTCCAGGTTCATCCACCTCACTGCAAATAACTCAATTTCATTTCCTTTTATGGCTGGGTAATATTCCATTTTATATATGTGCCACATATTCTTTATCCATTCATCTGTTGATGGGCACTTAGGTTGCTTCCATGTCCCGACTATTGTAAATAGAACTGCAATGAACATTGTGGTAGATGACGTTTTTTGAATTATGGTTTTCTCAGGGTATATGTCCAGTAGTGGATGGCTGGGTCGTATAGTAGTTCTATTTTTAGTTTTCTAAGGAACCTTCATACTGTTCTCCATAGTGTCCATATCAATTTACATTCCCACCAACAGGGCAAGAGTGTTTGTAGATTTTTTGATGATGGCCATTCTGACTGATGTGAAGAGATACCTCATTGTAGTTTTGATTTGCATTTTGCTAATGATTACTGATGTTGAACATTCTTTCATGTGTTTGTTGGCTGTCTGTATATCTGCTTTGGAGAAATGTCTCTTTAGGTCTTCTGCCCATTTTTGGATTGGGTTGTTCATTTTTTTGATATTGAGCTGCATAAGGTGCTTATAAATTATGGAGATTAGTCCTTTGTCAGTTACTTCATTTGCAAATATTTTCTCCCATTCTGAGGGTTGTCTTTTTGTCTTCTTTATGGTTTCCTTTGCTGTGCAAAGCTTTTAAGTTTCATTAGGTCCCATTGATTTATTTTTGTTTTTACTTCCCTTTCTCTAGGGGTGGGTCAAAAAGGATCTTGCTGTGATTTACGTCATAGAGTGTTCTGCTTAGGTTTTCCTTTAAGAGTTTTATAGTGTCTGGCCTTACACTTAGGTCTTTAATCCATTTTGAGCCTATTTTTGTGTATGGTGTTAGGGAGTGTTCTAATTTCATTCTTTTACATGTAGCTCTACAGTTTTCCCAGTACCACTTATGGAAGAGGCTGTCTTTTCTCCATTGTATATTCTTGCCTCCTTTATCAAGGTTAAGGTAACCATAGGTGCGTGGGTTTATCTCTGGGCTTTCTATCCTATTCAATTGATGTATATTTCTGTTTTTGTGCTAGTACTACACTGTCTTGATTACTGTAGCTTTGTAGTATGGTCTGAAGTCAAGGGGCTTGATTTCTCCAGCTCCATTTTTCTTTCTCAAGATTCCTTTGGCTATTTGGGGTCTTTTGTGTTTCCCTACATATTGTGAAAATTTTTGTTCTAGTTCTGTGAAAAATGCCATTGGTAGTTTGGTAGGGATTGCATTGAATATGTAGATTGCTTTGGGTACTAGAGACATTTTCACAATCTTGATCCTTCCAATCCAAGAACATGGTATAACTCTCCATCTGTTTGTATCATCTTTAATTTCTTTCATCAATGTCTTATAGTTTTCTGCATACAGGTCTTTTTTCTCCTTAGGTTGGTTTATTCCTAGGTATTTTATTCTTTTTGTTGCAATGGTAAGTGGGAGTATTTCTTTAATTTATCTTTCAGACTTTCATCATTAGTATAGAAGAATGTAAGAGATTTCTGTGCATTAATTTTATATCATGCTACTTTACCAAATTCATTGATTAGCTCTAATACTTTTCCGGTAGCATCTTTAGGATTTTCTAGGTATGGTATCATGTCATTTGCAAAGGGTGACAGCTTTACTTCTTCTTTTCCAATTTGGATTCCTTTAATTTCTTTTTCTTCCCTGATTGCTGTGGCTAAAACCTCCAAAACTATATTGACTAATAGTGGTGAGAGTGGGCAACCTTCTCTTGTTCCTGATCTTAGTGGAAATGGTTTTAGTTTTTCACCATTGAGAATGATGTTGGCTGTGGGTTTGTCATATATGGCCTTTATTATGTTGATGTAAGTTCCCTCTGTGCCTACTTTCTGGAGGGTTTTTATCATAAATGGGTTTTGAATTTTGTCAAATGCTTTTTCTGCATCTATTGAGATGATCATATGGTTTTTATCATTCAATTTTTTAATATGGTGTATCAAACTGATTGATTTGCATATATTGAAGCACCCTTGCATTCCTGGGATAAACCTCATTGATCATGGTGCATGATCCTGTTAATGTGCTGTTGGATTCTGTTTGCTAGTATTTTGTTGAGGATTTTTACATCTCTGTTCATCAGTGATATTGGCCTGTAGTTTTCTTTCTTTGTGACATCTTTGTCTGTTTTTGGTTTCAGGGTGATGGTGGCCTCCTAGAATGAGTTTTGGAGTGTTCCTCCCTCTGATATTTTAGAAGGGTTTGAGAAGGATAGGTGTTAGCTCTTCTCTAAATGTTTGATAGAATTAGTCTGTGAAGCCATCTGGTTCTGGGCTTTTCTTTGTTGGAAGATTTTCTATCGCAATCTCAATTTCAGTGCTTGTGATTGGTCTGTTTATATTTTCTACTTCTTCCTTGTTCAGTCTCAGAAGGTTGTGCTTTTCTAAGAATTTTTCCATTTTTTCTAGGTTGTCCATTTTTTTGGCATATAGTTGCTTGTAGTAATCTCTCATGATCCTCTGTTTTTCTGCAGTGTCAGTTGTTACTTCTCCCTTTTCACTTCTAAGTGTATTGATTTCAGTCTTCTCCCTTTTTTTCTTAATGAGTCTGGCTAATGTTTTATCAACTTTGTTTATCTTCTCAAAGAACCAGCTTTTGTTTTATTGTTCTCTGCTATCATTTCCTTTTCATTTTTTCTGATCTGATCTTTATGATTTATTCTGCTAAATTTGGGGGGTTTTTGTTCTTCTTTCTCTAATTGCTTTAGGTGTAATGTTAGGTTGTTTATTTGAGATGTTCCTTGTTTCTTGAGGTAGGATTGTGTTGCTCTAAATTTCCCTCTTAGAACTGCTTTTTCTGCATCCCATAGGTTTTGGGTCGTCGTTTTTCATTGTCATTTGTTTCTAGTTATTTTTTTTATTTCCTCCTTGATTTCTTCAGTGATCTCTTGGTTATTTAATAGTGTATTGTTTAGCCTCCATGTATTTGTATTTTTTTACAAATTTTTCCCTGTAATTGATATCTAGTCTCATAGTGTTATTTTCAGAAAAGATACCTGACACAATATAAAAGTTCTTAAGTTTACCAAGGCTTGCTTTGTGCCCCAATATATTATCTACCATGGAGAGTGTTCCATGAACACTTGAGAAAAAAGTGTATTCTGTTGTTTTGGGGTGGAATGTCCTATAAGTATCAATTTAGTCCATCTTTTTTAATGTGTCATTTGAAGCTTGTGTTTCCTTATTTACTTTCATTTTGGATGATCTGTCCATTGGTGAAAGTGGGTGTTAAAGTTCACTACTATCATTGTATTTCTTTCAATTTCTCTTTTTATGGCTGTCAGCATTTACCTTAGGTATTGAGGTGCTCCTATGTTGGGTGCATAAATATTTACAATTGTTATATCTTCTTCTTGGATTGATCCCTTGTTCATTATGTAGTGTCCTTCCTTGTCTCTTTTTATTTTATTTTTTGGTGGTACATGGGCCTCTCACTGTTGTGGCCTCTCCCATTTTGGAGCACAGGCTCTGGACATGCAGGCTCAGTGGCCATGGTTCACGGGCCCAGCCACTCTGCATCACGTGGGATCTTCCCGGACTCGGGCATGAACCCATGTCCTCTGCATTGGCAGGCGGACTCTCAACCACTGTGCTACCAGGGAAGCCCCTTTGTCTCTTTTAATAGTCTATTGTAAAGTCTATTTTGTCTGGTATGAGAATTGCTACTCCAGATTTCTTTTGATTTTCATTTGTATGGAATATCTTTTTCCATCCCCTCACTTTCAGTCTGTATGTGTCCCTAGGTCTGAGATGGGTCTCTTATAGACAGCGATTACACGGGTCTTGTTTTTGTATCCATTCAGTCAGTCTGTGTATCTTGGTTGGAGCATTTAATCCATTTACCTTTAAGGTAATATGAATATATATGTTCCTCTTACCATTTTCTTAATTGTTTTGGGTTTGTTATTGTAGGTATTTTTCTCATCTCTTGTGTTTACTGCCTGGAGATATTCCTTTAGAATTTGTTGTAAAGCTTGTTTGATGATGCTGAATTCTCTTAGCTTTTGCTTGTCTGCAAAGGTTTTAATTTCTCCATCTATTCTGAATGAGATTCTTGCTCAGTAGAGTAATCTTGGTTGTAGGTTTTTCTCTTTCATTACTTTAAATATGTCTTGCCACTTTCTTCCGTCTTGTAGAGTTTCTGCTGAAAGATCAGCTGTTAACCTTATGTGGATTCCTTTGTATTTTATTGTTTTTCCCTTGCTGCTTTTAATATTTTTTCTTTGTATTTAATTTTCGATAATTTCTTTAATATGTGTCTTGACATGTTTCTCCTTGGATTTATCCTGTATGGGACTTTCTGCACTTCCTGGACTTGATTGTCTATTTCTTTTCCCATGTCGAGGAAGTTTTGAACTATAATCTCCTCAAATATTTTCTCAGTCCTTTTCTTTTTCTCTTCTTCTTCCAGGACCCTTATAATTTGAATTGTGGTCCATTTAACGTTGTCTCAGAAGTCTCTGAGATTGTCCTCAATTCTTTTCATTCTTTTTTCTTTATTCTGCTCTGTGGTACTTATTTCCACTATTTTATCTTCCAGGTCACCTCTCCTTCTTCTGCCTCAGTCATTCTGCTACTGATTCCTTCTAGAGAATTTTTAATTTCATTCATTTTCTTGCTCATCATTGTTTATTTGCTCTTTAGTTCTTCTAGCTCTTTGTTAATTGTTTCTTTTATCTTCTCCATTTTACTTCCAAGATGTTGGATCATCTTTACTATCATTACTCTGAATTCTTTTCCAAGTAGACTGCCTATTTCCTCTTCATTTGTTTGGTCTGGTGGGTTTTTACCTTACTCCTTCATCAGCTGCATATTTCTCTGTCTTCTCATTTTGTTTAACTTACCATTTTTCAGAACTCCTTTTCACAGGCTGCAGGTTTGTAGTTCCCATTTTTTTGGTGTCTGCCCCCAGTGGCTAAGGTTGGTTCAGTGGGTTGCCACTCCAGCTTTCCTGGTAGAGGGGACTGGTCCTTGTGTTCTGGTAGATGAGGCTGGATCTTGTTTTCTGGTGGACAGGACTGTCCCCGATGGTGTGTTTTGGGGTGCCTGTGACCTTATTGTGATATGAATCAGCTTCTCTGCTAATGGGTGGTATTGTGTTCCTTTCTTGCTCGCTGTTTGGCATAGGATGTCCGGCACTGTAGCTGGGTCTTAGCATTGAGATGGAGATCTCTGGGAGGGCTTTTGCCACTTGATATCATGTGGATCTGGGAGCCCTCTTGTGGACTAATATCCTGAAGTCACCTCTCCTACCTCAGAGGCATAGACCTGACACCCAGCCAAGCACCAAGACCATGTCAGCCACATGGCCAGACCAAATTCAACCAAAATTGTGATATTTGTTTCCCTTCTGGGAGTCCTCATGGTATTAAGAGACACCATGGGAATAGTATATTAGTAGCTACCATGTCTTGGGTCCTGTGGATTACCTTTTGCTTCAGCCGCACCACCTCCCAGCAGGTCCAGAGGAGACGGGGCTCCCATCAATGTGAACTGGACCCCACAAAGTCCCAAAGCTGAAGCCCCAGGAAGTCCTGAGGAGACTTGGCTCCCATTAGCATGAACTCTACCCCATTGTGTCCTGAAGCTTCTGGGTGTCAGCATCGACTCAGCCCTGTGTGTTCCAGAAGCCAAAGCCTTAGTGGGTCCTGAGGAGGCCCTTCCATTTTTAATGATTCATGTGAAGAGACAGGATACATCCAGAAAAATTCTGGCACATATTTTTCATGACATCAAAGTCTCAGAAAAGAAACTGAAGGACCCAGCACAGATGGTATTTTTTTTTGTCATTTTATCCATATCAATGAGCTAGTCCAAAATGGAGGTCAATAATAAGGTAAAATTAAAAAGAGTACAGTATGCAGCTAGCTCTACTCAGGTAGTAAAGCAGTTGAATGTGAACTAAGTGTGGGCTGAAGCTCTGTTTGATTCCATCTAGGTAAATCAAATGATAAAATGTTAAAATGAAATTTGGTAAGGGGTAAAACTTGAAGGAAGCCACAGAAATACCAGACACAATGGGCCTACAAAAGTCAATTCCAGTAGCTAGGTGTGGGTGGTACTGTGGACACTGAGCCAGCAGAGCTCCACTGTGAAAAGGGCACAGGGTATTGGGTGGCAGCTCTGGGCAAGACCCCTGAAAGACACACGCAGATTCAGATCTCTGGCTCAACCCTGATTCCAGAAACTCAGTGGCCCCTTAAGGAGAAGATGATTCTGCCACCTCTGCCTGTGTAACTCTGTAACCATAGCAAGGCATTTTTTTAAAGTTAATAGACAGTGAAGAAGTGATACTTCTATGTAAGAAGTGTGGGTGTAGTAGTAAGTTTTATGAGCAATATATGTTACTTTATGTGTGATTTGTTTTTAATATGTTGGAAATGAGAATCTGAAATATTAGAGAATTTGACCTACCAGATTTATATATATTTTGCGGTACGCGGGTCTCTCACTGTTGTGGCCTCTCCCATTGCAGAGCACAGGCTCCGGATGCGCAGGCTCAGCAGCCATGGCTCACGGGCCCAGCCGCTCCGCAGCATGTGGGATCTTCCTGGACCAGGGCACGAATCCATGTCCCCTGCATTGGCAGGCGGATTCTCAACCACTGTGCCACCAGGGAAGCCCCAGATTTATAATTTTAATTGAAATACTTAAGAAGATTTAACTAAGTAATATCATAGTCATTGTTTAGATACATGAGAACCTCATTTATTGAATTTTTTTTCTTTCTTTTTTTTTTTTTTTTTGTGGTACGCGGGCCTCTCACTGTTGTGGCCTCTCTCGTTGCGGAGCACAGGCTCCGGACGCGCAGGCTCATTGGCCATGGCTCACGGGCACAGCCGCTCTGTGGCATGTGGGATCTTCCCAGACCAAGGCACGAACCCGTGTCCCCTGCATTGGCAGGCAGACTCTCAACCACTGCGCCACCAGGGAAGCCCTCTTTCATTGAATTTGCAAGTGTAGTTTTTAGGACGTTGACATGTTTTAAGAGAATTTGATATGCTAAATTTGGAAGTTTTGATTTATTAGCTTTGCTGGAATTATGTAAGTCCCGAGAAAGATTTTGTTTCTCCTATTTATAAATCATCCAGTTAGGGATCTGAAGTTTTAACAAAACTAGATGTATTAAGTTTGCAATTATAGTTTGAAATATTTAGTGAAATTTGCAAATTTAAAATTGATGTTTACATTTTTAAGCTTATTTGATTTGTTTATAAAATTTTATGACTAATTGGAAATATGTAAGATCACTCAATTGATTAAGTTTGAAAATGTTGTTAAATGTTTAGGTGGAAGGATGCCATCTCGTATTTAATAGCTAATTGAGCATTAGTCCCAGGACAAGGGAAAGTGGATGTTTAATACATAAAAACTAAATTTATAAGAAAACTTCCAAGTTTTAGAAGATGTGTTCAAAGGCAAAAGAAATACGACTTTAACAAATTATCAACGAAAACGTATGCAGCAAGTAAGAGTTTTTTGCTATGACCAAGTTCTCCCCAGTCATAAAACACGAAAATGTTGCTTCATGTGAGGGTGGTGACTTTGGGACATACAGGATGTAGGAAGTGACTGTAATTTGGGAGATGGCATAAAAGAAAATGATTTGGTTTTTCTGGGCTGTAATACAGTTGACTCTTGAACAATACAAGGATCAGAGGAAGCAACTCTTGAAAATCCACAGTATAATTTATAGTCTGCCTTCAGTTCCTCCATATCTGTGGATTCAACCAATCACTGACTGTGTAGAACTATATTATTTACTATTGAAAAAAATCTGGGTATAAGTGGACCCATGCAATTCAAACTCCTGTTGTTCAAGAGTCAACAGTATACAATATCCTAATGCTTGGCTTCTCATAGAGGGTGTGTGCATCTCCACAGGTGAGAAGGATGCTGGATGGCATTTAGCAACAGGTTTGGTGACCCAATTAGAAGTATTTTAAACTATATTTATTGGGGGGAAGGATATAACTGTTTCACCCTGTTGCTGTTATACTTAAAGTAGAAGGAATGCAAGAGGGGGCTGACAGAAATGGGTGTGTATAATAGTTATAATGGTGTGTCAGTGTTTATTGGAAATCACAGATCAGGAACTTTTCATACCTTTCCATTCTTTTCCTTTTCCTTCTCTCCTTGCAGCAGTATTCCACAAGGTAACTTTTATTAATATCCCTTTTATCATATGGGGAAATCGAGGCCAAGAGAGGTTAAGTATCTTGCCCATATTCACATACCTAGTAAGTGGTAGAACCACTGTTGGAATCCACTGCTTGTGCTCTTTCCTACACTAAACTCCATAATCAAAGGTCAGATGTAAGGTTATTAAAAGACATTCTTATACAAAGAACATGAAAAGCACTTCACAGAAAGTCCCAAATATTAAACGTAGTGATAAAGTTGAATTGGAAAGTAGATTTAGTAAATAATTATAAAAGAGAAGGAAAGGGCTTCAGACTCCAGGCTGCTTAGACAAAGTTCCTAAAGCAGTTCAAAGTATTAATACTCATGTTAAGATATATATCACATGGGTATCATTAAACCATCTTTTCATCCCTGGGGTTCCTTATCTATAGAGCCTCATATTTCCCCTTCCAATAAGTTGTAATCATAACTTCTAAATGTGACAAGAGGTAAGGTTTGGGCAATGTAGGTCAGTTTCCCAGTTTGTCCTCCAGGTCTATGACTTTCTCAGGCCACTCTGCTGGAATTTTCCTGTGTCTCTGGTGGTATTTTACTATGGTATAGTCTAGGTGTTCAGACAACTACTGTAGTTTTAGGACTTGGAGGTCTGGATGAAAGAGAGGTTTTTGCTGGTCCTGCCTCAGGAAGGCTAAGTAAAGCAGAGAGTTCACTTCCTGTTGCTAGCAGGGCTGTTGGAGAAAAAGCCAGAGGGGTTGGCAACAGTTGGGCTGCCGGAAGCCGTCCAGCATTGCCAACTATTGCCTGAGCAAAGCTCGGCAAGAAGTTATGGCATGAGGAAGCAAAGCTCCTCTCCTGGTGGGCGGCGGAAAGCATCTCTTCTGATTCTAGGAAAATTCTTGCTAAAAACTGAGGGGGTTTCTGGAGGGTTTAGGCCAAGAAGATGGAAGTATTACAAAGCAAATCCCCCTCGGGACGAGACCTATAGTGCCAAGCAAAGCTGGTACTGTCAGGTACAAATATGGAGAAGCAAAGCTCTCCTCTGTATGGTTCCCCCTGTTTTCCCCTGCTTTTGCCTAGGGATTAAGGAAAGACCCCGATTTAGGGTAAAGCCAAAAATGATTGTAACTACTCCGGCTTTTTTAATGATTATATTTGAAATTCTTAGGCCAGGGCATTGGACTTAGGGAAATACAATGGTGGGAACATTTGTGTGGCAAGAACTTATTGTAAAAGAAAAACTGAAAGAGTTATGGCTCCCCAGGAGAGTTGTAAATATCTTGGGAAATACCTGGCTATGGTGACGAGGAGGTTTTGTGCAACAGTGGGTATATTCAATAAGTTTACGGTACAATGTCCGCCCCCATGGCCTCCTAGAAGTATAAATAATGATGTACATTGTTTTGATTATAATGATAGGGTTAGAAAATCTGTGGATGAAATGTTGTATTATTGTTTTTAACATGTTTAAGTTTATGGCTTGATATTATTGTTTTTAACATGTTTAAGTTTATGGCTTGATTGAGCAGAATGTGCAGGTACAAAAACACCTTAATCTTCTGAGAAGAATGAGGAAACCGCAGACAGAGTTCCTGACCTAGATGTGAATGTACACAAGAGACGAAAGAGAATGGAGACAACAAGAAAATTACTTAACTTGTTTAACCTGCTGATGTAAACTACTTTTGTTTTTTGGTTTATGTAAGGGACCTTTTGGCATGGGAATGAAGTTAAGATTGAAAATGAGATTATTTTACAGTATAAATGCTTTGGAATCATGATATTAAATTTGTCAGATCCTTGCATCCTCTGAGGTGTCTTGTGATCTGTCCACGCCGACTCCGTCTCCCCTTTGGGTGAAACCTGTTCAGCTGGGGCTGGTCCTCGGCATTGGGCCACAGAAGTGTCCATGAAATATCTCAGTTTCCAGTATGCCTTGATAGACTGGAGGTAAGGTAGAAATGATAAACACCTCTCTCAACTAAAGGTATTCTCCTGGGGTGTAATACCTGTTGGGGACAGAGTGGGGGTCAGGAATCCAGTGGGGACAAGTCAAGTGAAGTATGCAAGAGACAAGGTGAATTTGAACATGTAGTTATTTTTGAACAGGGAGTTCTAAACCAAAAGTGTTCTATATTGTAGCAAAACTCCGTGGTAGACATAAATTTGGCCTGATTTTTTTTTGCTTCAAAGCATAGCATCATAGGTGTGCTTTGAAGTCTGTCTGATGCATTGGATCTGGTTTTTAGATTTTAGTTGATGTGTGCAGAAGAGAGGTACAGTCATATCAACCACTATAAACACTTTAATGAGTACCTATTCAGTGCCAGGGAACTGGATAGGTGCTGGTAACAGGAAACCAGATAAAGCATTCCTATTTTCATGGTGCTTGCCATTTAGTGGGTAAGGAGGTGTGGGAGAGACCAACAAGTTACAGAGAGTTGCATAAATGACATAAGAATATATGGAGAGTTGGATAAATGATATAGGAATATATAAGAAGGACACCTATTCTACACTTGTAGATTAAGGTAAGGTTCTTGGTGGAGGTGACACCTGAACTAAGTCTAAGAAGATGAAGTCACCAGGTAGTATGCCAGCCCCACAGCAGGTATATATGGACAAGGTGATTGTAACAGGGTAATGCTCAGTTCCAGACATTAAACTCTCATTTAAAAGGACCATTAGCAAACAGGAATATCAATGAAAATGGAAAGATGAAGGAACCAGGGACAGTTAACCAAGGATAGAGAAGCTTCAGGAGGTATCTATCAGAGAGATGGCCACATGGAAGAGACATTATACTAGTAAAAGCAGACCCAAATCAGGGGCATTATTCCTTCAAAAAAAAGGAATAATTTTATAATGATTCAAAATTGAATGGATTTAACAAATGAGACAAATTGAGTAAAATATTTAAGCAGAATTTGATCCTCTTACAATGACCTCATCTAGAAGGTTGTGGCGTTGAATTATTATTTGACTGAAAACTTGTCAAAAGTGCTCTAACATCCTCTCTGACACAGTAGGACCCTTACATCAATTTCCTTAAATGATATAGCATTCAAAAGCCACCTTGAACAGGAGTATACAGGCAGATATCTAAGGCACATAGATGCAAATTGCATGGGTCTCCAAGCTATGAGGAAGTGGAGAGTATGAGAATCATGCTAAAAGAAATTGTTTCTAATAGTCTTTACAAGGTGGAAACAGAATCCCCATTGGTATTGAAGATTAGATGAGACAATGGATTGGAGAGCATGCATCATAAAGTATCATTATAAATTTTATTAACATAAAATCTTCTTTCTAGTTTCCAAGTGACAAACATTAATAAATCATTATGATAATTCCCTGATCCAGTGCTCTTGAAGTTTATTTTTAAAAACCTAAACTCCACATTGTTTTCTCTGTATTTTGCTTTCTTTCCTCCTCCCCTCCTCTTCTTTCCTTTATTTTACCATAAGTGTTTCCCATCTTCCCAAGGATAGTTCTTTGCTTTGTCTCCAAACTCCCTCTTCATGGTACTAATTACATTGGATTATAACGGTGTTCATAAATTTGTCAATAGCTGAAGACAGAGAGCAGAAGAATAAAGTCAATGTTTTACTGCCTCAGCATCTGGTACATAGTTAAGTGCTCAAAATGGTTTCATGAATGGATAGATGGATGGATGGATGAGGAATAGTCCATTTCCCTCACTGCCATCTAATTTTATCCCCCCTTATCATACTTTGCTGACACTGACTCTCACAGCTCAACTATGTTCTCTAATTGCCAAAATCAATGTCATCATACTTGGATTCTAATGACACTATAATTAATATAACCCACCACAATTTTCCTCTCTTAATTTTTATCACTCCTCATATCCTGATTATTCCACCAACTCTCTGTTTCTTCATTTTTCCCTCCTATTGCCTGATAGCACATTTCCATGAATCTTTGGTCTCTTCTCTGGAAACGCATATATAGGTAAAAGAGATGTTCTCTACTTTCAACTCTCTCATAAGCCATCTGTTTGGAAAATTCCTAAGTAAACATTTTGGTCCTTGGGTTCTCATTCTCTAGCCCCATCTCTTAAACTACTTGTTGGACATTTCCAAATAATCATTATATTCTCACATAAAATCCAACAAAAACTGTACTCATTTTCTTCTGACCAACTCCTCCATTCATTCCTTGATTCACTTGTGAATTCACTTCAATTGAGTCAGCCTGTCATTCTCCCAAAACACTTTGCAAATTTTTACTTCCATACTTTTGTCACACTGTCTCTTTTACCCAGAATGTCACCATTATTTATCTTCTTCTCTAAAAATCTTATCTAATCTTCAAGGCCCAAATCAGTTGCCACCATTTGAGGTCTTCCTTGATCATTGTTGCTAGATAACCTCCCTCCTCTTCACTCCTATAGAATTTGTCTGTACAATATCTGTGAAACCTATCACATAACACCTTATGTTGTAGTTACCTTTAAATCAGTCTTACTTGCCTCATTATGTAGTATAAGCCCTATGAGAGAAGACATGAAGCCCTGATTCAGGAACCACCTTACCTAGTGACCCCATCCCTTGATGGACTGATGATCTGTCCAAGGTTAACCGTGTGTTTCTCCCTCACGATCATTATTCTGCCATTTGCTAATTCAACAACAACAATAATAACAAAGTCTTATGCTCCTACTACATGCTTTTACATTGAGAATTACCTTTATTTTCCCCCAGTTGAACCTATCTATGTTTCTGACAGCTAACCCCATCTCCACCACCAAGGGCCTTGACCATTCAAGACACTGGGGGGGATCATATGAGTAGGGAGAGGATGTGGTAAGTGCAGTGGGGTAACTCCAGAGAGTATGTGGGCATTAAACCTCTCCAGGAAAACTTCTGCAGCCAAAATGACTCATCCAAGATGTAAAAACTCAAGTTGATCTGCATCCACCCTGATATTTGAGATTCCTGATTTGAAAAGACAGGGTCAGTTACTGTGGATGAGCTTCTAGTGAATGGACATTCTCAGCAACACTCAGGTGCTTAGTCATGGATTGTAAGATCTATCTAAATTAGTGCAAAGGATCTTGGGATCTAAGACTTGCCTCTGGGTGTGATGGAGAAGTACTGCCCTGAGATCCAAGTCTGTCAACAGGTGAGGTTCAAGGACAGACTGCAGGTCTAGCAGAGACTTGGGAAGCAGGCTATTTAGACTTGTAGCTGAGTATGACTGGAACAGTGTGGAATTGATACCAGGGAATTGATAGGCAGAGTTTTGTTTTGTTATTTATGCATGTCTTTACTCTTGGTTTCCTCTTTTAATCTCTCAGAGAGTTCATTCTCTCTTCTAGCTTCAACTATTACCCCTATCTGAGGAACTATATTTTTGGTCCTGACCAAATTTCATATTGTCCAGAGACCATCATTGGATGTTTTCTTTTACTCAAATACAACATATCTAGAACCAATCTGAGCAGTGAGCAACCTTCATCTTTCATCTTGCTGAAATTATAACTGCCCCTACCAGGTAGAGAAGCAGTGTTATCAGACCAGAGCTTTTCTGAGCCTCCTGTTGCTGTGTGCTAAGTTCCAAGTCAGGTTACCGTTTGCCTTTGCAGCCCATCTTGTGGGGCTTAAGGGTTGTTTACCCCCTCCTCTCTTCTTAGATGCTGCTCCACAAAACTAGAACCAGTCATCATCACTGGCTCCTGAAAAATGAAGGTGTCACCTCTCAGTGTCCTCCAGCTTCTAATTTCATGAAACATCACACACCCCTTTTAGTTTATACAATAGGAAGGAATTTAAAAATCTTATGAAGTTTTAAAAAGTAAAATCCCTGGTGTTTTTTGGAGTTTAATTAGAGGTAGACATGATATTATCTAGTATATTTATCTCTGCAGCTTTTGAAAATTCTAGGTAGTCATTGCCTTCGGTAAATAACTATTCCTTCTAAAGGGGATCTCATTCATTCCCTCTCTCCCCTCATTCTATGGAAAGATTACAAGAAAGATTCAAATTAGTTCTACAATCTGCAGCTGAAGTTTTTTCTTTGCTTACATTTTGTTTCTAGAAGGAAATTTGGCATAGTTTACCAAGACGGTTCGACCTAACTATTCAACTTTAAGGTGTTTCTTTTATGAAAAGAACAAGGAATGCTCTCAAAGATTTATGTCAAGGATATTAATTTCAAAGTTACTTGTAATCATTGAAAATGGAAACATTATACATCTAAAAATAGAGGAATGGCTAAATAAATGATTACAGCCTTGCAATATAATGCATCCATTAAAAATCCTATTTTGAAAACTATTTCATGACATGGAAAATGGCCATGATATGATGCTAAGGGACAAAACAAAACACAAAAAAAAACAGCTGCTGAAACTTTTTATTATGATCCAAAATTTATCTTAAAAAGTATGAGTGACTTTATGTGGTATAAGTAACACAGAAAAAGTATAAGCTAGCATTCCATATTTTTAACAGGTTAACTGTCAATAGTGGAATTGTAGAATTTTACATTTTTAAAAATGGAGGACTTGGAGATACAGTCTTGAAGCCTTATGCTTAATGTAACCCTGAGCATGCCATTGATTATGTTCTTCCAAATGTTCTTCTAGGATCATGTATTATTTTATTCATTCATTCATTCATTCATTTAATCAATAAACATGTAGTGACTCTTAAGTGCCAAGCACTCTCCTCTGTTCTGAGAAGATAAACAAGACAGAAGAGAAATGTTCCTTGCTTTGCCCAGAGTTTATAATCCTTTAAAATTAGGAAGAAATGTTTTTAAAATTTTCATTTCATTTGACCCAGTAATTCTACTTCTGGGAAATCTACCCTAAAGAAATAATCAAGAAAGCAAAATAAAATTATCATACAGAAATGTTTATTAGTATTTTAATCATAATGGCAAAAATATCTACGCATCACCTAGATTCCCAGCAGTAAGGGGATGGTTAAGGTAATAATGGCACATTCATAAAATGGAATAATAGGAAGCCATTATGATTATGTTACTGAAGACTTTTTAATAACATGGGAAAATATTATTAATGTTTTCCATTAATATCAGTGGAAAAAATAAGCTACAAAATTATCTAGAATCTGACTTTAATATGTAGTGTAATAGTCATAAAAGAAATTTGACTGTTAACAGGTGTTACTTTTGCATTGTGAATTAATGGTTGATTTGTATTTTTGTTTCTATGTCCTTCATGAACAAGGTTTAATTTTATAATCTGGAAAACCACGTTGCTTTCATTTTTAAGATGATTCAAAGATTATCTGTTAAAAATTCAAGGAGCATACAAAAAGATAATTTAACATTTCCTCAAAGTCTGCATTGCCATGGTGGAGAAAGAAGTGATCATTCATATGGAAAGAGCTGGAGGTCTCTTCCTTTCTAAAGCATTCTTGGGAGAGAATGGATGACCATGCCTATGGTGGAGCTAGATTCTTCAGAGGACCTAAGGAGATTAATTTATTCAGCTCATGAGGCTGAGCAAAGAAAAACAGAAGGAGCACTTGGAGGACTTGGAGACACAGCCTTGAGGCATCATCCCTAATTCTACCTTGAACTCTAAACATGAGCATGCCATTGATAATCTGCACATCACGCACAGGTGACATTTCTTGTTGTCATTGCTCTCAGCTCTGACACCAGAGATCCTCTGACCTCACTGAGCAGGTGTCATGAAGGGTCAGGGTCTATGGGTTACCTGGAGAGAAACAGTGGAGTCTGTGATGTCAGAGTCAAGGCAGCCAAAATCTGGCTCTTTGCCCAACCCACTGAAGAGTTTGACCCTGAGTCTTGACCCTAACCTTCTAAGTTCAAAGGGAAAGAGAAGGGCTGTGGAACATGTCATTTCTGTGTAAGCCAAAGCAAGAGAGCTGTCCTCTGGTGTTCCATCAGCTACTGAATGCTTGGGTTCATGCTGACTGTCAGGTCTCCCTTGAGCTCACACAACTACCTGATGCAGTAAAAATACGAACTTTCCCTCTAATTTAGGGATAATCAAGACAGCGTGTGTAAGGCCGAAAAGGCACCAGGTTTCACTGCACATATAAGCAGTTATACATCATGCTGTGAGTTTTCTAAGTTTAAGGGGGCTGATGTGAAGTTAAAGGAGCAAGTCAGTGCAGAAAGATTACAGGTACCTCACCTTCAGCAAACCAAATATCTAAAAACAAGAGTAGCATAGGAGATAAATTTACAAAAGAATTCATTTCACTACCACTTTGAGTAATTGGTTTCCTTTCTACATTTAAAATATAAATTGATTCACCACAACTTATTTTACACACAACATATTAAGCACTTAAGAGTTGCATAAAGGGAACTTAAAAATTAGCATTTGGACATCACTGCAAAGGAAACATAGTTTTCTCTGATTTTAAAAGTGACCATTGATTACAGAACCTGCAAAAGACCTCAAATCAATTGCAAATCTCTATGCAAAATAATTCAGTAATTTGGGAATGATTTTTTTGAAGTTTTTCTCTTAGCTCCTTCTTTGGGCTTCTCATATTCATTTATCTCAGCAAAGTCATACAAAGAACCCATTTTAAAATCACAGTGGTAGGTGATTTAAACATACCTCCACATCATAGGTAAACATTTAACACTTGTACACCCATAGATATACACATTAGACACCTAGGACACCCACAAAAATGTCAATACAAATAGAGCTGTGCTCTAATGATCAATTTTCCATCATGCCACCTGAGGACACTTTCATTCCAGAACTGTAGCTCCAATGTGTGAAAATGCCAACATTTTCACTTTTAATCAGCTTCTGAAACCCTAGCCTGTTGGGTGCAAGAAAGAAAGAGCTTTCAATTGCCTTTAATTGCCTTTGCCAAGCACGTTTCTCTGTAGATGTAGAGAGGCTAAAAACATTGACCTCACATGGCCAGAGAAGTTTAGAAAAACTCTTGGATCCTTAATGGTGGAGTTCCTTAAGAACAGCATAGCTGCCTCTCATTTCTGAATGAGAAACCCTAGCAGCATAGAGAGAGCTGAATTAGAATCCTGAGTATTTTATTATTCTAATAAAATGCTCTTCACATCCAAATAATATTGGAGAGTTGTGGTGGGAGCAGAAAGTTCCTGAATATTCAGGAAAAATTGAAAATGAGAAATTTTGCCTATGTGTACTTAAAACTGGAAGGTATCAAAAGGCTGTACAGCTGAATAGCAGGCCTGCAAGGATTCACAAAGCCCTAGCCAGGGATCGGCCCCTTGACCACATTCTGGGTATCCCCTTCAGGCTTTAAAGGCAAAAGAGAGAAGGAATATATGGAAAGAAGCAAAGTAGGGGTTGAATGGAAAATGTCAGGAAGATGAGTGGAGAAGGGAAAAATAAAAGAGAGAAATGAAGAAAAAAGGTGGAATGTATACATAAAAGGAAGGGAGACTGGTGATGGGTGAAAAGGAGTAGAAAAAGAAAGAGAAATAGAAAAGAAAATCATGAGATAAGATAAAATCCCCCATCTACAACTGACTCAGCTAACTGTCAGTATAAATCCAGGGGTTCAGGTGGGCAATCTCCACCTTGAACCAGGCACTATCCAACCCTGAAGCTCCATAGCAATGCTATCTTCCTTTAAGGATATTTTTTCCCTTTTCCACAAAGGGCAAGCTCACCTATCGAAGGCCACAGCTGTCATGGAGTAGATACTGGCAAAGACAGCAGCAATGGGGAAGAAGTTGTGGAATTTGCAGTAGAACAGGCCGTAGTACCACTCGTTGTGGACAGCATAAGTGAAGTTCACCACTGTATTGAATGCAGCCATGGAGGCCTCTGCGAAGGCCAGGTTCACCAGGAAATAGTTAGTAACTGTCCTCATTCTCTTGTGAGCCAAGATGATCCACATCACCACCACGTTGCCCACCACAGAGGTCACCACAATGACTGTGTAGGCAGCCGCCCAAAGGACAATTTGCCAGGCTGGCTGCACAAACTGGTTGGGCTCTGAGGTGTTGGTGGAGATGTTTGGGAAGAGGTCTGAGTCCACAGGGAGGACGTTATCCATTCTTCTGCTAAGCGATTAAACCTTCCTCTCTGTACACACACACACAAATCCTTTGCAGCAGGGTCCTGAGCCAGGGTCTGGGGTCAGAGTCCTGTTTAACCAAGACAGGAGGGCTGCAGGCTCTTTCTGGACAGAACTCTTTCCTTGTAAGCAGAAGACTTGGTGCTAAGATAAAAGCTTCTAGATGTGCTGTTATGCCCTTGGTGGCTTTGAATTCCTCCACTTTCGAACTTCAGAAAGCACTTGAGTTCTGTAATCTGGAGACAGCGTCTCTCCTGCGTTGAGCTGGAAAAGAGAAAGAAATTCCACGGGTCACAGTTCCAGGAAGCAGAGATTCTCCACCTTTCTGCACCTGCTGCTGCTTGCAACTGCTGTTCTTCCTATCTGCAGCGGGAAAGGCAAAGCCCTGTGCTGCGTGAGGACTTCGGGGCGAAGGTGGGGGTGGGGGGCATTAGTCACAGCACGACCTGTCAAAGTTCAGAGCCTGTGGCAGGAATTCTGGGGCCGTGCGTCCAGCTGTAGATTTTTTCCTTTGCTTTCACTACCGCCGCCACCGCCGCCACCGTCTGCAGCTTTGCAGGCGCCTCTTGGCTCGGGTCCTGCTCAGCTCGGGAGTTAGCAGAACCTTGGCAGGCTGCGCGTGAGGTCTTTATAACCCACTGTAAAGACGTCACTGTGAAGGGGCAGTACCTGGCTACGTGCTCGCCAGTCCCCTTGCGCAGAGCTGCAGCTGCACCATCTGTTGACAACTGTCTCACTGCACCATCTCAGCCACCAAGCCTTTTGCTGCTACCTGCTGTGAGAGTCTGCAAGCCGGGTTCCCCACGCACTCCTCGAGGGGGCGCAAGCTAGGTCCCCTCAGAGTAACTGCGCCAGATGGGGTCCGCAGCTGGAACCCCAGATGAACCAAGGGGAAAGGAAGGATTCGCGAAGGAGCTGTAGCGATGGACGCTCAACATCCAGGGAGGGCAGGAATGCTGCCATAGCTCTGCAGAGGCCCCTGTTTCTGGTGGTCGGAGTTGGCCAAGTGTGGGGGCGACGTGCCAGCGCTCGCTCTGGGCTTCGCTCCAACCCGAAACACTCCCAAAATACCTAGTTCCTTTTCCTAACAGACCGATTCCCCTGGGAAGCAGTGATAGGTTCTAAGCTTTGGGAACACCTTCCCCAGCCACCCCTCGCCCCATGAAAAGCTCCAGTAGCGCTCTCCAGATGAGGCCCCCGCACAGGCAGTGGGGAGCGGGCTGAGCTCCCTGCGAAGCGGTATGTCTCCCAGGCGCGCATCTCTGGGCTCTCTGCCAGCTCCCACTGCGGTCTCGCGTTGGCCGTCCCGAGACCAGCAGCCTCTGCCTCCGCGCCTCCCGGGCCTGTGGGCCAGAGCCGGTCCCTGGGTGGCGTCTGGGCTCTTCCTCCTCTCCCCACCCGGATGCCAGGTTTGCATAAATACTGGAGGGCATGTCTGCTCGCCTTATCTCCCCACCCCAGACCCGCTCCTGGCGGGCTTCGAGGCCTCATCTCCTAGTCCAAGACTATTTCAAATGGCCAAGCTGGTACAGGGCACTGGGAGAAGCTGGGAAGGGCTCGCCAGTAGGTGCCAACCGTTTCGCAGAAACCGAGGTGGACTGAGGTTCTGAGGGCTTTCCAGCCAGACGCCCTGGGAGATGAGGTTCCGTGGGCACTCGAATCTTCCAAGCCTTTCTGGGGACCATCTACCCCTCTGCCCGATCCAGCACCTTTTACTGCGGGGACTCGGAACGGTGGGGTGTGGGCTGGGATGGGCGCGGAAGCTCGGGTTTGAGTAAGCCGGCACTCGACTGGGAGCCGAGTTTATGCACTCGTTCTGCCGGATGGAGCGCTTCTCCTGCGAGGGAGAAAAGTATCTCGCGGGAAGCGCTTTAATGTTCAGAAACGTATTGTATGGATTTAAGCCGGACTAAAATCCGATGCTGTCGGGGAATCTGCTAGTTCACTCCGCTTTTGTTGAATCCTGGAATTTCAGCGTTTATATGAATCTCATGTTGCACTTCCTGGTCCTCCAAGCACTCTTAAACCCTGAAAAGAAAACTCCAGTGATATCTTGAAGAGAACAGTGCCCACCCTGCCCCATCCCACCCCACCCCACCCCATTTAGAGAGGCAGCAAAGGAGAGCCTTCTTGTGGAAGGGAACACCTTCTCTTCCACTCTGGATCTCTTACTGCTGCTTCCACCACCTCGCAGAGCTGACAGAGAGTGTGAGTATGTATGAGTGTGTCCACCTTTAATTTTTCCTCCCAAGCTGTCTTAAAGCTATCTTTCCCTCTTTCTCCCTGTCCGGTGGAGACAGCCTGACTTTCCCTAAAGGAATTTTAGTCAATGCTTGGGGGTGGGGTGGGGAGAAAGAGAATAAATCCTAAGTATATAATAAAAGCTAAATATAAATAAATTTAAAATAAATGCTAAAAAATTAGGATTTATCTATTAATCCATTAGTGGGGCAAGATGATAATTTGAACCAGGTACTACTGTGCTGTGGATATAGCCTAGAAAACATTTACAGTATAGTGATAGAGAAAGAAACAATTACCTACACAAAATGGGCAGTATTATGATGAACAAAGGTATTAGGCCTGATAAGAGATGAGGGAGGCATTAATCTAGACAATGAGGGGAACCAGGGAAGAGTGTAGAAAATCATATCTGTGGATTTGAATGTTAAGCCTGAAGAATGTTAAGGATGAGAGGAGGCTGAGGGTGAAAGGGAGGAGAATATCCCATATATACATTTCATATGTCAAATCATGTCACCCTGCTTAAAGTCCCACAAGGTCCAGCTAACTCAGAAGAACACCTACATTTCTTACTCTGGCCTTCAAGAGTCTGCATTCCTGGCCCCGAAGAGTGGGTGAGGCTGGCCTAGGTGACTCCTTCCTGTTCCTGGATCCTCATGGCTGGTAGCTATGTCCTAAGTATGTATGACTTGCTAAGGTTAATTTCTTTCCCACAAAAAAAAAAGCATATTCATGATAGTTTCACATTAATAAAATGACTCAGCCATACAGTAGCAAAAGTTGTCCTTAATTCACACACACACACACACACACACACACACACCTTCTAAGCAGAGACTTGCTATGGCATCACTCCTTCCCCACACAGGGAATAAATGCAAAATTTTATCAGTAAGATCCTATATATGCTTTTTTTCTCCAAGAGTTGATATTTGTTTCCTTGGCTCTCCTTTCTACTGAACTTCCTCCTTGGCACACAGCACAGACCCACTGGGCTCAAAGAAAATTCTGTTGACAACCTAGTATAAATTCTTTCTTATTTGTCCAGGCCCTTTAATATTATATAGTCAGAAATACAAACACAATAGCCATACATTTACACATATAGGATTTTCACTATCATCTGAATTTTGTTTTTCTCACTCAAAACATTGTTTGGATGCTTCAGAGACAACAGGTAGATTTAACTCATTCTTTTCAATGGCTAAATATTATTCTTGTGATATAGATGCATCATAATTTATATACTTTTTTCCCTATTTGTTAAAATTCACTTTGCTTCCAATTTTTGCTGCTAAAGACAATGCTACTATAAACATTTTTATGTCTTCACAGTCCAATGCTTTATTTCAATGGGATAAATTACAAGTGGAATTGCTAGGTAATGGATTGTATTTATATTCATATGCATGTATGTATATGTGTTGTATGTTTCTATTTTATGTTGCCAGATTGCGTTCTAAAAGGGTATAACACTATAACATTTCACTAGTGATTAAATTACTGTTTTCCCCACATCACCTACAGTAATAGATGTTAAGGTTTTTTTAGTTTTGTCAGTCTAAAATATGTAAAATACGATAACATTGTTAATACATAGTGTTTATTTTTCTGACAACTAGAGAATTTGGAATTAAAACTTCTTTTAATATTTTTTGGCTATGTGGATTTTCCCTTCTATAAATTGTCTATTCATACCCCTTTGTCCCTTTTTCTGTTGGATTGCTTTCTGGTCATTTTTTTCTGGGTGTTCTTTGCATGTTATAGGTATAAACACTTTGCATGTCATCAATATTTCAAATATTTTTTCTAATGTTATTATTTATCTCTTGAATTTATGTATTTTCCATAAAAATGTAAACAATTTTTAAGTAGTCTATATTTGCTTTAATAGCTTTTGGGTTTTTTAAGTTCTGGTTTAAAAGAGCCTCTGCAAATCCTGGCTTTTTTCACAGTGTTTCCTAGATTTTCTTTTCAGTTTTTTACTGTTTCTTGTTTTTTACATTTAGGTCTTTAATTCACCTCGAGTTTGCTATTTTATATTATGAAAAATACTTTTTTCATATAGTTTGCTCATTTTCACAGCTCTCTCCACTTTCATAGTGAATTAAATCATTATCCTTGTCATAGAATAAATTTTTGAATATATGTGATTTAATATTTATATTCTCCAGTGTTTCCCACTGATCTATTTATCTATTTCTATAGCAACATTATACATATAATTCATATGAGCTCCTACTTTTCCTAGCCCCCCTTGCAATGAGGCAGAGCCAACTAATTCAGCCAACAGGTTGTTAGTGGAAATGATATGTGTCACTTCCAGGCTAAAGCATAAAAGTGAGGCGGGGGGCAGGGGAGGGAGTAAAAGAAAGAGAGTAAGAGAGAGAGAGAGAGACTTCTCCATATATTGTCTCCTGCCAAGTCCTAAATGATGCAGCTACAAGAGGACAGGCCCCAATCATCTGGAATTCCAGAGTGACTGTATAAAACAGGGCCCTGCCAAATCATTATGGACATGTAACATAAGCAAGAAATGAATTCTTCTTGTGTTAAAGCACTAGGGTTTGGTATTAATTTGTTATTCACTATGATATAGTAGCTTATCCTGAGTAACACAGAAATAAAATATTCTGATACTGGTAAGGCAATTTCACATAAGTGCTCATTTCATGATTTTCTTATTTATTTTGGGACATCACATTTAAATTTTAGTATTTTTAATTCAAATTTAAAAATTCCAAACAAAATAGACTACAGTAGTATTCTAATTGGAACTGCCTGTAATTTATTTAATTTTGACAAAATTGACATTTTTGATACTAGGTTTTTTCTTCCAAGAACATGATATGCCTTTCCATTTCTTCAAGTCTTGTTTTATGCCTTTCAAAAAAGATTTTATAATTTTGGTTAAAATAGATCCAGTCTTTTAATTAAATGTATTTCCATGTGTTTTGTTTCTATTGTAAATGAAATATTTTCCTTTTTAACCCTAGATCAAAGAAAGCCTATTGACTTCTGTGTATATGTATTTGTTTGTATGTGTCTGTGTGAGTGTGACTTAGCCATTCTACTAAATTTCTTATTCAAGAAAATTCTAGTGTTTTTCACTTGCGTTTCTGTAGTTTTCAATCACATCTTTAGCATTTTCTTGTCTCATTGAATTTCCTTTACCTTCCAAGACAAAGTCGAATTCAAAACAGTGAAAGCAGGTATTTCCATACAGTTTCTGAAGTTAGTTAGGATGGCTTTGGTTTTTTTACTATTTAGGATAATATTTGTTGTTAAATTTGCTAAACAGTCTTTTATGTTTAAATAGCTTCCTTCTACTACATTTTGCCTTGAAGATTGGAATGTCATATCATTTCTTTTTTTTAATGCCCTTTTCGGGATTTATTGATATGAATGTGCAATTTTTTTCACTAACTTGTAGACACAGTGGATTAAATGGATAGACTTCCCAACACTGACCCAAACACTGACCTACCCTAACCTTCCTGGCATGAATTCTGCTTGGCCAGAGGCTATATCATTCCTTTGATACATTGCTAGAATAAAATTGCTCATGTTTTATTTAACATTTTTGCATCTATTTGCCTAAGTGAGATTGATGTCTAGTTTTTTTCCTTTTCTATCTTGATAAGGTTTTGGTATCAATGTTATGTATCAAAAAATGAACTGTGAAGCATCTAATCTTTAACTATGGCCAAAGTATTACTCCTGGTCCCTGAACAAGCAGCATTGGCATCACCTGGAAGCTACTCAGGAATGTAAGTTCTTGGACCAATGCAGAACTACCAAACTAGGTAGGCATTTTAATAATACTGTAGGTCTTATTACACAGTGTTCATTGCAGCACTATTTACAATAGCCAGAACATGGAAGCAACCTAAGTGTCCATCAACAGATGAATGGATAAAAAAGATGTGGCACATATACACAATGGAATATTACTCAGCCATAAAAAGAAACTAAATTGAGTTATTTGCAGTGAGGTGGATGGACCTACAGTCTGTCATACAGAGTGAAGTAAGTCAGAAAGAGAAAAACAAATACCATATGCTAACACATATATATGGTATCTGAAAAAAAAAGGTTCTGATGAACCTAGGGACAGAACAGGAATAAAAACGCAGATGTAGAGAATGTACTTGAGGACACAGGGAGGGAGAAGGGTAAAGTAGGATGAAGTGAGAGAGTAACATTGACATATATACATTACCAAATGTAAAACAGATAGCTAGTGGGAAGCAACTGCATAGAACAGGGAGATCCGCTCAGTACTTTGAGACTACCTAGAGGGGTGGGATAAGGAGGGTGGGAGGGAGACGCAAGAGGGGGGGTATATGGGGATATATGTATACATATAGCTCATTCACTTTGTTATACAGCAGAAACTAACACAACATTGTAAAGCAATTATACTCCAATAAAGATGTTTTTTTAAAAAAAGACTGTAGGTGACTCGTATGCACATTAAAGTTTGGGGAGCTTAAAAGAGGTCTAAGTGTTTTCCAAATTTCTCAGATGATAAGAATATCTTGAATTGCTTGTTAAATAAACATGTTATCATTTTTCCCTAAAAATTCTAATTTGGTAGGACTGGATTGGGGCTCAGTGATCTGGTCAGTCTTCTCTTCAAGCAAGTTTTGGAAATAAAGGGGTCTGTTATTTAAAATACAGCATGAAACTAGATGAGTCCTTTCTTCATTTCAAGAAAATTTTCTAGTATTTTTTGAAATTATTATCTCTTTTCCATTAGTCTTTTTTTCTCCTTTTGGGACTCTTATATTTGGCATGCTATGTCTCTTGTATTCATCCTGTGAATATTTTAAAAACTATGCCTCACCCCTGGGTGGTAACTAGTATCTAAAAAATGAAATAAAAGAATAGAAAATGTCAGAGTACATAACACATAGAGTAAGGGTGAGTATTGTTTTGTGAAATTTTTATTTCCATTACAGCCTTGTGTGAATTGCAGTAAAAAAAAAAAAATTGAACGTGATTCTGAAAGTTTCTTTAAATTTTCCTCATGGTTTCCATCTTTTTTATATTTTTGATTTGTGTTCAAATATATTTCTTGCACTTGATTTTTCTAAACATTTCCCTTGGGTCTTTTAATACAGATGTAGAGTATTTTAGCCAAAATGTTTTTGTGTAGTTTCTTGAATCTCCTTAAGGATATTTACTGTTATTGTAATGTTTTATTCAGGTGTTCATGTAACTCTTTCAGCAGCTGTCTTACCTGAACATGTTTTCTGATTGTCTAGCTTCATTTTTTTTCTGACTGCTAGGTACGATTGCATAGGTTGCTCTTTTCTTTCTTACATTACCAGGGCTCATGCTGAAGCATTCTAAACAGTGGACATTTAATGATTACCCAGGTCATGAAAGAAGTTGTGGGATTAGGTTTAATGTTGTTCACTCCCTCCCCCAACATACAGGCTATCAAAGTTCTGCTGTGTTACTGCCAGGGAGCATCCCTGCCTTCCATTCTCCCAGGCTTTTTCTGTCCCAGGGGCAGGGAGACCTACCTCATCCTTCCTATTTCCTCTAGACCTTTTGAGCATCATGGAGAATTCCTGGTACACCGACCCAGGGCAGATACTTGCCACTATTTTAAGATCTGAGTACGCAGTTTCCTCTGTTTCAGTTCTCCTCCAAGTTTTCACTCTGATCTTCCAACAAAGCCCAGTCTGCTAGAGGAAGCTCTGCCAAATTCTATTATTCTCTTAGTTCAACCCCCAACAGAGTCCCAGGAATCACTTTATGTCCAGCTGCCCTTAAGGCCTGAAGCCACTTAGATGTTGAGAGAGGATATTGGAGTTGGCTGAGAAAGGGAGGGAAGCTGCATTCTGGTCTCTATAAACCGTGGTCCCCTGGAACCACTGGTGTGGAAGCAACTCCTTCCCCACTTCAAGAGTTGATGTGTTACTTAGTCACTGGCTCCCTTCCTCAGCCATCCTTTCACAAGACAGACTGTCTGGTGTGCATTATACCTCATTCAAATTAGATTGTTAGCTCTCTGAAGGCAAGAAAAATGTTATTTAACTATGTATTTGTTAGCACTCCCTTCCATACAGTGTTCTTCCCAGAGTGGATGATCAATACATATGTATTAAATTGGATTGAATTACACAAAAAATGGTTGAATTTAGAAAGGCAAGGAGGCAGCAACAGATCAGAAATCATTAAACTGTAAATCTTCCAAACAAAAAACAATAAACAATAATAATAACAGGAGGCAGAGGGAGGAAGAGGAGGATCCCTGGCACTTAAACAGTGATTACTATGTGCCAGCCACTATTCTATGTGCTTTACATATAATACTTTTATTTTATCTTGTGTAAGCACTTCTAATATAATAACTTGAGTACTATGATTATAACTGTATGTGGATGTTATTCCCCTCCTACTTCTCCAGACTCATGAAACATTTTTCTTAAAGTAACCATTTCTCACACAGACCCTTGTTCCTCATAGTGTTCTGAACAGTGAGATGCCTCTGAACTGAACTGAAGGTGGTGGAACTAGGCAGTGCGTTCTGCTCAGCCATGGTAGGGGCAGACACTGTGGTCTATCTGAAAAACTCCAGTGCAGAGCCTTTGTTTCTTAAAGGGTGGCAGACACAGTTCTGAGCCTAAACATTATGAGGCCTTGTGAACTTCTTTTCCCATTCTCTCTCTCACACACACACTCTGCTAACCACATTAAAACAAACCCAGACTAGCCTGCTGGTAGATAAGAGGCCAGGTACAGGACACCCCAGTTGTCCCAACCAAGAACCTCCTAGACCAGATCACAGCCCATCAATCTCCAAACATGTGAGGGTACCCAGATCTGCAGAGCCACATGAGCCCAGGCGATACCAGATGAATCATCCAGTTGACCTGCAGACTCATGAACAAAACAGTCAATCGTTATTTTAAGCCACTTAGTTTTGAGGTGGTTTGTTATACAACAGCGAACGAATACAGGAAGACTGGCAATATGTAAGTGAACAAATACATAAGGGAGAGTAAGCAATTCGGATATGGACAACTGCCGTGAAGGAAATAAGACTGGTTCACATAATGGAGAGGGACTTGCACAGGCTACTATATATAAGAAGCGGAGTGAAGGCCTTTCTGAGGAGGAGAGAAGTAAGTCAACATCTGATTGATTAGAAGATGCTGACTGTGGGGAGGGTTGAGGCAGTGTTTTCCTGGAGCAAAGAAAAGCATGTGTTGGGGGAATAGTGAATTAGAAAGGCAATGATAGGGGAAGAGGTCTGGGAGAGAGGCAGGAGCCAGACTGGAGCTCTGCAGGCTGCAATAAGGAGTTAGGATTTTAACTCGTGCTGGGAGAAGCCATGAGGACATTGACACAGGGGAGTGTTGTAGTTTTTCACTCTCTGGCTGTTGTGTGGTGGCTGCAGGAAAGCAGTTGATAGACCAATGCAGGGGTCAGATGGGAGGTGTTGGTGACTCAGGTGAAGATGGCCCAAAGTGAGCAGACCCCCTCCATGCCTGCCATAGCACTCACTCCATTCTTCCTTGTTCAGAGCCTGCTGTTTACCCAGCAGGGCTGCCACCAGGTGATGGTGGGCTCCCTGAGGGGTCACCTGTCTCCTTTGTCTCCCCATATCCGATGCCACACACACAGTAGGGACTTAGTAAACACTTGCCTTAAGAAAGCTCTTCTCTAAATTTTTGATCCCTAACTTGTGCAGTGAAGTCCTATCCAGTCTCTTCCCTTTCCTTTCACTCCAGTGGCTTGGAAGAGGTGCTAGTCCTCTTTCACAGCACTGTGGAGACCCCAAGAACTGCTCCAGGACATGGTCTTTGTTATCACAAAGCATCTCTTAATGGCCTGTGGCCACCACCGCCCAGTTGGTTCCTCTCCAAAGCCTGGAGTGCCTGCCTGGGCTCTGTCTGGGTTTCAGCCTGAATCATCAGGTGACTGTGGGAAAGTCTTTAGGCTTTTTGGCACCTCTTTCTCCTGCTATAAAATTCCTTTGGTTTGTGCTTCCCACCAACCCACCTTGAAGGCCCTAGACTCCTACGATCCAGCGTTTATAGAGCACCAGGAGTGATGGAGGCAACCTCTAGGAGCAGGTGTTGCATTTGGGACCCTGACCTGATGAGCTAACATTCCCCAAGCACCTTGGAAGTCACAAATATAGGAACTTTTTGAGGATATTAACCTTTTTGCTTTTTTTTTTTTTTTTTTTTTTTAAGACAGGCAGACAACAGCATGTCTTTAGTGGTAATGACCTAAAGGTCGTCCAAAGTAGTTTTAAAGGATGATTGGTCACAAAAAGCCTTGAAACAAGTTATTTCATTTTAGATGAACTGGATAAGAGTTATTTAGTTAACGATCGCAAGTAAAAGGCTGTATTGTGAGAAAGAGCAAGAACACACAATGAATGTACTGACATCCATGGGAACAGAATATAATTGTGAGTTACTGAGATGGAAACCAAAATTAACATGGTGAGGGGCTGATAGTAATTTTAGTGTATCTATCTGGGAAATTTTTTAAGGATAGTGTATATGAACAGCTGAAGTAGATGCAGAGTGATTATGAGAGTCTGAATGTTTCTTTGCAAAGTGGAAGAGAAAGAAGGAATAAAATAAAAAATAGGCATTCCTCTCTAGAGAGTAAAATTCTAGCTAATATACAGGGTAGATGAAAAATTAATAAATTATAAATTATGGTTCTGCTTTTACTTCTATTTGCCAGGATTTATGGCTTCTGTGTGATGTCCTCTTGGAATAAGAGATGTGAATATATAAAAATGTATCATCTGTGACACATATCACATTGAACAGATAAAATCTCAGGCTTGATCAATATTTTCATTTGCTGTCACCTCTTTCTAAAGTATAGGGTATTAGAGCAGGTGGCCAAGTAGGAAGACCCTGAACTCATCTCTTCCCATGGACACACCAAAATTACAATTATTTACAGAGCAACTATGAGAACAACCTGAAGACTAGCAGAAAAGATTTTCTACAACTAAGGGTATAAAGAAGGTACCACAACAAGATGGGTAGGAAGTGTGGAGACATGGTATAGTCAAGACTCACTCCCCTGGGAAGGTGACCCACAAGTCGGAGGATAATCACAATTGCAGAGGCCCTCCCAAGGGAAAGAGGGGTCCAAGCCCCACATCAGACTCCTCAGCCAGGGAGTCCTACCCCAGGAAGATGAGCCCTCAGAACATTTGGCTTTGGAGGCCGGTGGAACTTGCATATGGGAGAGTCTGAGGGCTATAGGAAATGGGGAATCCTTTCTTAAATTGTGCACGCAAAATCTCACATGCTTGGAGTCCCAGTGCAGAGGCAGTAATTAGAAGTGGCCTGCGTCAGACCCCCTTCCTGATTTCTTGGAGAGCTTCCCAGAGAGGCAGGAGGAAACTGGGACTTGTGCTGGGGATAGAGCCATTGGTGGCAGCCTTTTTTGGGAGCTCCTTATGAGGAGCTATCACTGGCAGGTGCCATTTTGGAATCCCCCCTCTAGTATATTAGTTCCAGGGACCCCACCCCACCCACCAGTGGGCCAGCATCAACTCCGAGCCACCTGGGCCATGCATCCAACTGCATGGGAAGACAGCCCCACCATCCAGTGTGCCTTCAGCCACTGCATGAAGCACAGATTCACAGACAATCAGGACAGGGGTCAACCCCACCTACCAACACAGATGTAATAGTTGGCCCCACCACAATAGAAAGGTGCACACAACAAACATAGGGGCACCTCTAGAGCACATGGCCCTGGTGACCAGAGGGGAGCATGCTGCTGGGTCCCTCAGGACATAGCCTACATAAGGCCATTTCTCTAAAAGAGGAAAATGTAATCAACCTACCTAATACATAGAAATAAATTCAGAAATTGGGCAAAATGAGGAAACAGAGGAGTATGCTTCAGACAAACGAACAACACATAAACTCAGAAAAGATCTAAATGAGGTAGAGATAAGCAAATTACCCAATAAAGAGATCAAGGTAATGATCATAAAGATGTCCAAAAATAAAATGATATGAGTATTACCTTCCTCAAGGGCAGTTTGAGAACTAAAGAAGATAATGTGTATGTCATTAACATTGCATTGATTATGTAAACAATGGTAATAGCAATGTAACACTGCTTACCTAAACATCTTGCTTTTAGTATCTACACTCCCTTATGGCACATACTGTGTCTTTTTAAAACTTGAAGTGTAGTTGATTTACAAATGTATATTAGTTTCAGGCATATAACATAGTAATTCAATATTTTTACAGATTACATTCCATTTAAAGTTATTATAAGATATTGGCTGTGCTGTATAACATATCCTTGTAGCTTATTTATTTTATATAGTGTTTGGTGCCTCTTAATCCTCACTGCTAATTTTCCCCATCCTCCTTTTCTCTCCCTACTGGTAATCACTAGATTGTTCTTTATATATGTGAGTCTGTTTCTGTTTTGTTATATTGATTTGTTTGTTTCATTTTTTAGATTCTACATATAAATAATAACAGTATTATCTTTGATTTATCTCACTAAACATAATAAAACTAGGTCCATCCATATTGGTGCAAGAGGTAGAATTTCATTTTTATGGCTAATATTCCATTGTGTGTGTATATATATATATATATATATATATATATATATATATATATATATACCACATCTTCATTATCCATTCATTTGTTGATAGACACAGGTTGCTTCCATAGGCTCTTGTAAATAATGCTGCCCTGAAATTTGAGGTTCCTGTATCTTTTTGAATTGATGTTTTCTTTATTCTCAGATATATATCAAAGAATGGAATTGCTGGATCATATGGTAGTTCTAGTTTTAGTTTTTTGAGGAACCTCCATACTGTTTTCCATAGTGGCTGCACCAATTTACATTCCCATTAACAGTGTACAAGGGTTAAGTTTTCTCCATATCCTTGTCAATATTGGTTATCTGTAGACCTTTTGAGGATAGCTATTATGATATGTGTAGGGTGCTATCTCATGGTGGTTTTGATTTGCAATTCTCTGCTGATTAGCCAGGTTGAGCATCATATCATGTGCCTGTTGGCCATCTGTATGTTTTCTCATGATTTTTTGTATCTTTGTGCTATTGGTTATTTCTCCTGCTTCATTTCTTATTTTGTTTATTTGTGTCCTCTCTCTTTTCTTCTGGCTAAACATTTATTAGTTTTGTTTATCTTTCCAAAACATCAACTCTTTGTTTCCTTGATTTTTCTATTGTTTTTTCAGTCTCTATTTTATTTATTTCCTATGTGACCTTTATTATTTCCTTCCTTTTGCTGACTTTGGGCTTTGTTAGTTTCCTTTTTCTAGTTTTTGTAGGTGATAGGTAAGATTGATTGAGATTTTTCCTGTTTTTTGAGGAAGACCTATATTGCTATGAACCTCCCTCTTAGAACTGCTTTTGCTGCATTCCATAGATTTTGGAAAGTGATATATCCATTTTCATTCATCTTGGGGTATTTTTTAATTTCCTCTTTGATTTAATCATTGACCAATTGGTATTTTTTAGCAGCGTGCTGTTTAGTCTCCACTTGTTTGTTTTCTTTCCCCATTGTTCTTGGTAGTTGATTTCTAGTTTCATACCATTGTGGTCGGAGAGAATGCTTGACATAATTTCTATCCTCTTAATTTTGTTGAGGCTTAATTTGTGGCATAGTATGTGATCTATTCTGGAGACCTTCCCATGGTAGAGTTGAAAAGAATTTTTATTCTGCTATTTTGGGATGTAATGTCATGTAGATATCTATTAAGTACAGTTGGTCTATTGTGTCATTTAAGACCGCTTTTGCCTTATTTATTTTTGCTGGAATGATATGTCCATTGATGTCAATGGGACGTTAAATTTCCCTACTATTATTATGTTATAGTCAATTTGTCCGTTTATATATTTAGGTGTTTCTGTATTGAATGTGTACATGTTAACGAGTGTAATATCCTCTTCTGGTATTGATCCCTTTATTAATATACAATGCCTTTATTTGTTATAAACTTTGTTTTAAAGTCTTTTTCTTCTTCTGGTATGGGTATTGTTGTTTTCACTTTCTTTTCTTTTCCATTTGCATATCTTTTTCAATCCCCGCACCTTCAGTCTGTGTGTTTCTTTAGCTCTGAAGTCAGTCTATTGGAAGCAGCATATCGAAGGGTCTTGTGGTTTTTTTTGTAATCCAATCAGTCATGCTGTGTCTTTTTTTAAAATTAATTTTTATTGGAGTATAGTTGCTTTACAATGTTGTGTTAGTTTCTACTGTGCAGCCAAGTGAATCAGCTATGAATACACATATGTCCCCTCTTTTTTGGGACTTCCTTTCCATTTAGGTCACCACAGTACATTAAGTAGAGTTCTCTGTGCTATACAGTATGTTCTCATTTGTTGTCTATTTTATACATAGTATCAATAGTGTATATGTGTCAATTCCAATTTCCCAATTCCTCCCACTGCCTCCCTCTTTCCTCCTTGGTATCCATACATTTGTTCTCTATGTCTGAGTCTCTATTTCTGCTTTGCAAATAATATAATCTATACTATTTTTCTAGATTCCACATATATGTGTTAATATATGACATTTGTTTTTCTCTTTCTGACTTACTACTTCACTCTGCATGACCCTCACTAAGTTCATCCACGTCTCTACAAATGACCCAATTTCTTTCTTTTTAATGGCTGAGTAATATTCCATTGTATACATGTACCATATCTTCTGTATCCATACATCTATTGATGGACACTTAGGTTGCTTCCATGTCCTGAATAGTGCTACAATGAACACTAGGGTGCCTGTGTCTTTTTGAATTATGGTTTCCTCAGGGTATATGCCCAGTAGTGGAATTGCTGGGACATATGGTAATCCTATTTTTATTTTTTTAAGGAACCTCCATACTGTTTTCTATAGTGTCTGTGTCAATTTACATTCCCACCAACAGTGCATGAGTGTTCCCTTTTCTCCACATCCTTTCTAGCATTTAGTGTTAGTAGATTTTTTGATGATGGCAATTCCGACCAGTGTGAAGTGATACCTCATTGTAGTTTTGATTTGTATTTCTCTAGTTACTGATGTTGAGCATCTTTTCATGTGCCTCTTGGCTGTCTGTATGTCTTCTTTGGAGAAATGCCTATTTAGGTCTTCTGCCCATTTTTTGATTGGGTTGTTTGTTTTTATGATATTGAGCTGCATGAACTGCTTGTATATTTTGGAGATTAATCCTTTGTCAGTTGCTTCATTTGCAAATATATTCACCCATTCTGAGGGTTGTCTTTTTGTCTTGCTTATAGTTTCCTTTGATGTGCAAAAGCTTTTAAGTTTCATTAGGTGCCATTTGTTTACTTTTGTTTTTATTTTCATTACTCTAGGATGTGGGTCAAAAAAGATCTTGCTGAAATTTATGTCAAAGAGTATTCTGCCTATGTTTTCCTTTAAGAGTTTTATAGTGTCTGGCCTTACATTTACGTCTTTAATTCATTTTGAGTTTATTTTTGTATATGGTGTTAGGGAGTGTTCTAATTTCATTCTTTTCCATGTAGCTATCCAGTTTTCCCAACACCACTTATTGAAGAGGCTGTCTTTTCTCCATTGTATATTTTTGCCTCCTTTTTCATAGATAAGGTGACCGTAGGTGCATTCACCTTGTGTCTCTTGATGGAGCATTTCATACATCAACATTTGAAATAATTATTGAAAGGTATGTGTTTATTGCCTTTTTATTCCTTGTTTCCAGTCGTTTTTATAGTTGTTCTCTATTCATTCCCTTTTTTTGTTTCTACCATTATGATTTGATGATTTTCATTAATAGTGTGTTTGGGTTCCTTTCTTGCTAGTTTTTGTGTATCTATTGTAGGCTTTTGATACGTGGTTACTAAGGAGTTCATATATGCTGGCCCGTAATTTTATTTACTTGCTTTAAACTGATTGTCATTTAAGTTTCAAATACATTTTAAAAGATATTGTATTCCTCTCCCCCACATTTTGTGTTTTTGATGTCATAGCTTATCCCTTTACTGTTTACTGAGACTTCATTTTGTTTACAATTTTTTGTCTTTTAATAGATGTGTAGGCTTATTTAAGTGATCTTCTATCTTTACTATATATTTACCTTTCCTATCAGGATTTTCCCTTTCTTATAGATTCTTAGGTTTCTTCAATTTAGAGAAGACCCTTCAACATTTCTTTTAATGTAAATTCAAGATTGCTGTATTCTTTTAGTTTTTACCTGTTTGAGAAGCTCTTTATCTCTCCTTCCATTATAAATTATAATCCAGCTGTGTACAGTATACTAGGTGACAGGTTTATTCCTTTCAGTACTTTGAATATATCATGCCACTCCCATCTTGCCTGCAAAGTTTTGCAGAGAAAGAAGCTGATAGCCTTATGGAGATTCCCTTGTATATGACTCTTTGTCTTTTTCTTGAAGCCTTTAGAATTCTTTCTTTATTGTTAACTTATGCCATTTTAATTATGATACGTCTTGGTGTGGGTCTGTTGTGTTCATTTATTTGAGACCCTCTGTGCTTCCTGTACCTGGCTGTTTCCTTCTTTAGGTTTGGGAAGTTTTCAGCCATAATTTCTTCAAATGCATTTTTAATTCCCTTCTCTACTTTTCTCGTTCTGGAACCCCTATAATGCAAATGTTGGTATGCTTGATACTATCCCATACATCTTGTGTGTTGCTTTTGTTTGTTTCTTTTGTATTTCTGTCTGTTGTTCTGATTAGCTTATTTCCATTAATCTGTATTCCACATCACTTATGCATTCTTCTCTTTTAGTCTACTATACATTGTTTCTAGAGTGTTTTTTTATAAAGTGAAGTATAGTTGAAAAATGATAATATATAAGTTACAAATACACAATACAGTAATTCATAATTTTGAAAGGTTATACTCCACTTATAGTATTATAAAATATTGGCTATGTGCCCTCTGTTGTATAATATACCCTTGTAGCTTATATTATACATAATAGATTTTACCTCTTAATTCCTTTCGACTATCTCACCTGTTGTTCCTTGTATCCATGAGTCTCTTTCTTTTTTGTTATATTCATTAATGTGCTTTAATTTTTAGGGTTCCACATATAAGTGATATCATTCAGTTTTTGTATTTATATGTCTGACTTATGTCACTTAGCATAATACCATTAAAGTCCATCCATGTTGCTTCAAATGGCAAAATTTCATTCTTTTTTATGGCTGAGTAATATTCCAGTGTGTGTGTGTGTGTGTGTGTGTGTGTGTGTGTGTGTGTGTGTGTATCACAACTTCTTAATCCATTCATCTGTTGATGGACAGTTAGACTACTTCCATATCTTGGTAATTGTAAATAATGCTGCTATGAACATTGAGATGCTTGAATTTTTTTTTAAACATCTTTATGGGAGTATAATTGTTTTACAATGGTGTGTTAGTTTCTCCTTTATAACAAAGTGAATCAGTTATACATATACATATATCCCCATATCACCTCCCTCTTGAGTCTCCCTCCCACCCTCCCTATTCCACCCCTCTAGCTGATCACAAAGCACTGAGCAGATCTCCCTGTTCTATGTGACTCTTTCCCGCTAGCTATCTATTTTACATTTGGTAGTATATGTTAGTTCATGCCACTCTCTCACTTCATCCCAGCTTACCCTTTCCCCTCCCCATGTCCTCAAGTCCATTCTCCACATCTGTGTCTTTATTCCTGTCCTGCCCCTGGGTTCTTCATAACCATTTTTTTTCAATTCCATATATATGTGTTAGCATACAGTATATGTTTTCTCTTTCTGACTTACTTCACTCTGTATGACAGACTCTAGTCCATCCACCTCACTACAAATAATTTCATTTCCGTTTATGGCTGAGTAATATTCCATTTTGTATATATATATATATATATATATATATATATATATGCCACATCTTCTCTATCCATTCATCTGTCGATGGATACTTAGGTTGCTTCTATGTCCTGGCTATTGTAAATAGAGTTGCAATGAACATTGAGGTACATGACTCTTTTTGAATTATAGTTTTCTCAGGGTATATGCCCAATACTGGGAATCTGGGTCATATGGTAGTTCTATTTATAGTTTTTTAAAAACCCTCCATACTGTTCTCCATTTTGGATGTATAAATTTACATTCTTACCAACAGTGCAAGAGGGTTCCCTTTTCTCCACACCTTCTCCAGAATTTATTGTTTGTAGATTTTTTGATGATGTCTGTTCTGACTGGTGTGAGGTGATACCTCATTGTAGTTTTGATTTGAATTTCTCTAATTAAGAGTGATGTTGAGCATTCTTTCATGTGTTTGTTTGCTATCTGTATATCTTCTTTGGAGAAATGTCTCTTTAGGTCTTCTGACCATTTTTGGATTGGGTTGTTTGTTTTTATGATATTGAGCTGCATGAGCTGCTTGTAAATTTTGGAGATTAATCTTTTGTCAGTTGCTTCCTTTGCAAATACTTTCTGCCATTCTTTTTCTTTTTACATCCTTATTGGAGTATAATTGCTTTACAATGGTGTGTTAGTTTCTGGTTTATAACAAAGTGAATCAGCTATAAATATATATATATATATCCCCATATCTCCTCCTACTTGTGTCTCCCTCCCAACCTCTCTATTCCACACCTCTAAGTAGTCACAAGGCACTGAGCTGATCACTATGTGCTATGTGGCTGCTTTCCACTAGCTATCTATTTTATATTGGGTAGTATATATAAGTCCATGCCACTCTCTTCCTTCATCCCAGCTTACCCTTCCCACTCCCTGTATCCTTGACTGCATTCTCTAGGTCTGCATCTTTATTCCTGTCCTGCCCTTAGGTTCTTCATAACCATTTTTAAAAATCTTCCATGTATATGTGTTAGCATATGGTATTTGTTTTTCTCTTTCTGACTTAGTTCACTCTGTATGACACACGCTAGGTCCATCCACCTCACTACAAATAACTCAATTTGGTTTCTTTTTATGGCTGAGTAATATTCCATGGTATATATGTGCCACATCTTCTTTATCCATTTATCTGTCAATGGACACTTAGGTTGATTCCATGACGTAGCTATTGTAAATAGAGCTGCAATGAACATTGTGGTACACGACTCTTTTGAATTATGGTTTTCTCAGGGTATATGCCCAGTAGTGGGATTGCTGGGTCATATGGTAGATCGATTTGTAGTTTCCTAAGGACACCCCCCTCATACTGTTCTCCATAGTGGCTGTATCAGTTTGCATTCCCAAAAACAGTGCAAGAGGGTTCCCTTTTCTCCACACCTTCTCCAGAATTTATTGTTTGTAGATTTTTTGAGGATGGCCATTCTGACTGGTGTGAGGTGATAACTCATGGTAGTTTTGATTTGCATTTCTGTAATGATTAATGATGTTGCACATTCTTTTGTGTGTTTGTTGGCAATCTGTATATCTTCTTTGGAGAAATGTCTCTTTAAGACTTCTGCCCATTTTTGAATTGGGCTGTTTGTGTTTTTCATATTGAGCTGCATGAGCTGCTTATAAATTTTGAAAATTAATACTTTATCAGTTGGTTCATTTGCAAATTTTTTCTCCCATCCTGAGGTTTGTCTTTTCCTCTTGTTTGTGGTTTCCTTTGCTGTGCAAAAGCTTTTAAGTTTCATTAGGTCTCGTTTTTAAAACTTTTGTTTTTATTTCCATTTCTCTAGGAGATGGGTCAAAAAGGATCTTGCTGTGATTTATGTCAAAGACTGTTCTGCCTATATTTTCCTCTGAAAGTTCTATAGTATACAGTCTTACATTTAGGTCTTCAATACATTTTGAGTTTATTTTTGTGTATGGAGATAGGGAGTGTTCATTCCTTTACATGTAGCTGTCCAGTTTTCCCAGCACAACTTATTGAAGAGGCTGTTTTTCTCTCTTGTATATTCTTGCCTCCTTTATCAAAAATAAGGTAATATATGTGCATGGCTTTATCTTTGGGCTTTCTATCCTGTTCCATTGATCTATATCACTGCTTTTGTTCCTATACCATGCTGTCTTGATTACTGTAGTTTTGTAGTATAGTCTGAAGTCAGGGAGCTTCATTCCTGTAACTCTGTTTTTCTTTCTCAAGATTGCTTTGGCTCTTCGGGGTCTTTTGTGTTTCCATACACATTTTGACATTTTTTTTCTAGTTTTGTGAAAAAATATCATTGGTAGTTTGATAGGGATTGTATTGGGTAGTATAGTCATTTTCACAATGTTGATTCTTCCAATCCAAGAACATGGTATATCTCTCCATCTGTTTGTATCATGTTTAATTTCTTTCACCAGAGTCTTATACATTGCTGCATAAAGTTCCTTGGCCTCTTTAGGTAAGTTTATTCCTAGGTATTTTATTCTTTTTGTTGCAATGGTAAATGAGAATGTTTCATTTTCTCTTGCAGATTTTTCATCATTACTATATAGGAATGCAAGAGATTTCTATGCATTAATTTTAAATCCTGCTACTTTAACAAATTCATTGATTACCTCTAGTAGTTTCTCCTAGGATCTTTAGGATTCTATATGTATAGTATCATATCATCTGCAAAGAGTGACAGTTTTACTTCTTTTCTGATTGGACTATTTATTTCTTTTTCTTCTATGATTGCTGTGTCTAAAACTTCCAAAAATATGTTGCAAAATAGTGGTGAGAGTGGGCAACCTAGTCTTCTTTCTGATCTTAGGAGAAATGCTTTCAGTTTCTCACCACTGAGAATGATGATGGCTGTGGGTTTGTCATATACGGACTTTATTATCTTGAGGTAACCTCCCTCTATGCCTACTTTCTGCAGGGTTTTATCATAAATGGGTGTTGAATTTTGTCAAAAGCTTTCTCTGCATCTATTGAGATGATCATATAGTTTTTCTCCTTCAGTTTGTTGATATGGTGTATCATGTTGATTGATTTGCGTATATTGAAGAATCCTTGCATTCCTGGAATAAACCCCACTTGATCATGGTGTATGATCCTTTTAATGTGCTGTTGGATTCTGTTTGCTAGTATTTTGTTGAGGATTTTTGCATCTATGTTCATCAGTGATATTGGCCTGTAGTTTTCTTTCTTTGTGATGTCTTTGTCTGGTTTTGGTATCAGGATGATGTTGGCCTCATAGAATGAGTTTGGGAGTGTTCCGGCCTCTGCTGTCTTTTGGAAGAGTTTGAGAAGGATAGGTGTTAGCACTTCTCTAAATGTTTGATAGAATTCGCCTGTGAAGCCATCTGGTCCTGGGCTTTTGTTTGTTGGAAGACTTTTAATCACAGTTTCAATTTCAGTGCTTGTGATTGGTCTGTTCATATTTTCTATTTCTTCCTGGTTCAGTCTCAGCAGGTTGTGCATTTATAAGACTATGTCCCTTTCTTCCAGATTGTCCATTTTATTGGCATTGAGTTGCTTGTAGTAATCTCTCATAATGTTTTGTATTTCTGCAGTGTCAGTTGTTACTTCTCCTTTTTCATTTCTAATTCTATTGATTTGAATCTTCTCCCTTTTTTTCTTGATGAGTCTGGCTAATGGTTTATCAATTTTCTTTATCTTCTCCAAGAACCAGCTTTTAGTTTTATTGATCTTTGCTATTGCTTCCTTCATTTATTTTTCATTTATTTCTGATATGAGCTTTATGATTTCTTTCCTTCTGCTAAATTTGGGGGTTTTTTTGTTCTTCTTTCTCTAATCGCTTTAGGTGCAAGGTTAGGTTGTTTATTCGAAATGTTTCCTGTTTCTTAAGCTAGAGTTGTATTGTTATAAACTTCCCTCTTAGAACTGCTTTTGCTGCATCCCATAGGTTTTGGGTCATCGTGTCTCCATTGTCTTTTGTTTCTAGGTATTTTTTTTATTTCCTCTTTGATTTCTTCAGTGATCACTTCGTTATTAAGTAGTGTATTGTTTAGCCTCCATGTGTTTATATTTTTTACAGATCTTTTCCTGTAATTGATGTCTAGTCTCATAGCATTGTGGTCGGAAAAGTTACTTGATACGATTTCAATTTTCTTAAATTTACCAAGGCTAGATTTTTGACTCAAGATATGATCTATCCTGAGAATGTTCCATGAGCACTTGAAAAAAATGTGTATTCTGTTGTTTTTGGATGGAATGTCCTACAAATATCAATTATGTCCATCTTGTTTAATGTATCATTTAAAGCTTGTGTTTCCTTATTTATTTTCATTTTGGATGATCTGTCCATTGGTGAAAGTGGGGTGTTAAAGTCCTCTACCATGATTGTGGTACTATCAATTTCCCCTTTTAGGGCTGTTAGTATTTGCTTAGGTATTGAGGTCCTATTTTGGGTGCATAAATATTTACAATTGTTATATCTTTTTCATGGATCGATCCCCTGATCATTTTGTAGTGTCCTTCTTTGTCTCTTGTAATAGTCTTTATTTTAAAATCTATTTTGTCTGATATGAGAATTGCTACTCCAGCTTTCTTCTCATTTCCATTTGCTTGGAATATCTTTTTCCATCCCCTCACTTATAGTCTGTATGTGTCCCTAGGTGTGAAGTGGGTCTCTTGTAGACAGCATATAAAGAGTTCTTGTTTTTGTATCCATTCATCCTGTCTGTGTCTTTTGGTGGGAGCATTTAATCCATTTACATTTAAGGTAATTATTGATATGTATGTTCCTATTACCATTTACTTAATTGTTTTGGGTTTGTTCTTGTCGGTCTTTTCCTTCTCTTGTGTTTCTTGCCTAGAGAAGTTCCTTTAGCATTTGTTGTAATGCTGATTTGCTGATGCTGAACTCTCTCAGCTTTTGCTTGTCTGTAAAGGTTTTAATTTCTCTATCAAATCTGAATGAGATCCTTGCTGGCTAGAATAATCCTGGTTGTAGGTTTTTCTCCTTCATCATTTTAAATATGTCCTGCCACTCCCTTCTGGTTTTCAGAGTTTCTGCTGAAAGATCAGCTGTTAACCTTATGGGGATTCCCTTGTGTGTTATTTGTTGTTTTTCCCTTGCTGCTTTTAATATGTTTTCTTTGTATTTAATTTTTGATAGATTGATTAATATGTGTCTTGGCGTGTTTCTCCTTGGATTTATCCTGTAAGGGACTCTCTGTGCTTCTTGGACTTGGTTAACTATTTCCTTTCCCATATTAGGGAAGTTTTTAACTGTAATCTCTTCAAATATTTTCTCACTCCCTTTTGTTTTCTCTTCTTTTTCTGGGACAATTATACTTCGAAATTTGGTGCATTTACTGTTGTCCCAGTGGTCTCTGAGACTGTCCTCATTTCTCTTCATGTTTTTTTCTTTATTCTGCTCTGCAGTAGTTATTTCCACTATTTCATCATCCAGGTCCCTTACCAGTTCATCTGCCTCAGTCATTCTGCTAATGATCCCTTCTAGAGAATTTTTAATTTCTTTTATTGTGTTGTTCATCATTGTTGTTTTCTCTTTCCTTCTTCTAGGTCCTTGTTTTATGTTTCTTGTATTTTCTCCATTCTATCTTCAAGATTTTGGATCATCTTTACTATCATTACTCTGAATTCTTTTTCAGGTAGACTGCCTATTTCCTCTTCATTTTTTTGATCTGGTGGAATTTTCCTTGCTTCTTCATCTGCCTTGTGTTTCTCTTTGTTCTCATTTTGCTTAACTGTATGTGGTGTGTCCTTTTCACAGGCTGTAGCTTCATAGTTCCCATTGTTTTTGGTGTCTGCCTCCAGTGGCAAAGGTTGGTTCAGTGGGTTGTTTAGCCTTCCCGGTGGATGGGACTGGTGTCTGTGTTCTAGTAGATAAGGCTGGTTCTTGTCTTTCTGGTGGACAGAACAGCATCTGGTGCTGTGTTTTGGGGTGTCTGTGACCTTATTATTATTTGAGGCAACCTCTCTGCTAATGGGTGGTTTTGTGTTCCTGTCTTGCTAGTTGTTTGGCCTAGGGTGTCCAGCACTGTAGCTTCCTGGTCGTTGAGTGAAGCTGGGTTTTAGCTTTGAGATGGAGATCTCTTGGAGAGTTTTCACCATTTAATGTTATGTGGAGCTGGAAGATCTCTGTTGGACCATTGTCCTTAACTTGACTCTCCCACCAGAGAGGCACAGGCCTGACATCCAGCCAGTGCACCAAGAACCTGTCAGCCACATTGCTCAGAAGAGAAGGGAGAAAGAAAGAAAGAAAGAAAGAAAGAAAGAAAGAAAGAAAGAAAGAAAGAAAGAAAGAAAGAAAGAAAGAAAGAAAGAAAGAAAGAAAGAAAGAAAGAAAGAAAGAAAGAAAGAAAGAAAGAAAGAAATTAAATAAAGTAAAAAATGAAAAATTAATTATTGGAAATTTTAAAAAGTAAAAAGTAAGAAAAAAATGAAAGAAAGTAGAGGGACCCAATCCAAAAGGAAATCCCTCACTGATAACAAGTGGTAAAAACTATACTACTCCCCTGCCAAAAAAAACCCCAAAATAAAATGGACAGCCAGAACCCTAGGACAAATGCTAAAAGCAAAGCTATACAGACAAAATCACACAAAGAAGCATCCACATACACACTCACAAAAAGAGAAAAAGGAGAAAAAGAAATATCATTGCTCCCAAAGTCCACCACCTCAATTTTGGGATGAATTGTTGTCTATTCATGTATTCCACAGATGCAGGGTACATCAGGTTGATTGTGGAGATTTAATCCTCTGTTCCTGAGGCTGCTGCGAGAGATTGTCCTTTCTTTTCTTTGTTCGCACTGCTCTGGGTTTAGCTCTGGATTTGGCCTTGCCTCTGTGTGTAGGTCACCTGAGGATGTCTATTCTTCTATCAGACAGGACGGAGTTAAAGTAGAAGCTGATTGGGGGGCTCTGGCTCACTCAGGCCGGGTGGAGGGAGTGGTATGGAATGAGGGGCCAGCCTTCGGCAGCAGCACAAGCCAGTGTGATGTTATAACAGCCTGAGTCACGTGGTGTGTTCTCCCAGGGAAGTTATCCCTGGATTCCGGGACCCTGGCAGTGACAGGCTGCTTAACCTCCCAGGAAGGGACATGTGGATAGTAACCTGTGCTTGCACACAGGTTTCTTGGTAGTTGTAGCAGCAGCCTTAGCGTTTCATGCCCATGTCTGGTTTCTGTGCTAATAACCATGGCTAGTGCCTGTCTCTGGAGCTCGTTTAGGTGGAGTTCTGAATCCCTTCTCTTCATGCACCCCGAAACAATGGTCTCTTGCTTCTTAGGCAGGTGCAGTCTTTTTGCCAGACTCCCTTCCCAGCTAGCTGTGGTTCACTAGCCCACTTCAGACTATGTTAACGCAGCCAACTCCAGTCCTATCCCTGGGATTTGACCTCTGAAGCCTGAGCCTCATCTCCCAGCCCCCCACCCATCCCGCCCGGTGGGTGAGCAGACAAGCCTCTCGGGCTGGTGAGTGCTGGTTGACACTTGTACTCTGAGTGGGAATCTTTCCTCTTTGCCCTCTGCACCCCTACTGCTGTGGTCTCCTCCTTGGCTCCAAAGCTTACCCACTACAGACCCCCATCTCTGCCAGTGAAGGGGTTTCCTAGTGTGTGGAAACTTTTCCTCTTTCACAGCTCCCTTCCAGTGGTGCAGGTCTGTCCCTATTCTTTTGTCTCTGTATTTTCTTTTTTCTTTTACCCTACCCAGGTACATGGGGGTTTCTTGCCTTTTGGGAAGTCAGGTCTTCTGCCAGCGTTCAGTAGGTGTTCTGTAGGAGTTGTTCCACAAGTAGATGTATTTCTGATGTATTTGTGGGGAGGAAGGCAATTTCCAAGTCACACTCTTCTGCCGTCTTGAAGGTTTCTGCTTGAATGTTTTTGAATATGTATATTTTTTAATATGTACCCGGGAGTGGAATTGCAGGGTCACATGGTAATTCTCTTTTTCATTTTTTGAGAAACCTCCATACTGTTTTCCACAGTGGCTGCACCAATGTATATTCCCACCAACAGTGTACTAGGATTCCCTTTTCTCCACATCCTTCCTAACATTTGTTATTTGTGTTATTTTAGATGATAGCCTTTGTGATAGGTGTGAGATTTTATCTCATTGTGGTTTTCATTTGCATTTGCCTGTTGATTAGTGATGTAGACCATCTTTTCATGTGTCTATTGTGCACCTACATGGCCTCTTTAGGAAAATGTCTATTCAAGTCTTCTACCAATTTAAAAATTACATTGTTTGGAATTTTTTGATGTTGAGTTGTGTGAGATGTTTATATATTTTGGATATTAACCCCTCATTGGTCATGTCATTTGCATATATTTTCTTCCATTCACTAGACTGTTTTTTCATTTGTAGCTGGTTTCTTTATTGGGCAAATGATTTTCAGTTAACTAGGTCCCATTTGTTTATTTTTACTTTCATTTCCTTTGCTTTAGAAGAGAGATCCAAAACATATTGCTGTGATTTATGTAAAAGTTTGGTCTGCCCTTGTTTTCCTCCAGGAGTTTTATGTTTCCAGTCTTACATTTAGTTCCTTAATCCATTTTGAGCATATTTTCATATATAGTGTTAGAGAATGTTCTAATTTCATTCTTTTACAGGTAGTTGTCCAATCTTCTCAGCAACCCTTATTGAACATTCTATCTTTCTCCATTGTATATCCTGGTCTCTTTTGTCATAGATTAATTGACCATAATCTTGTGAGTTTATTTCTGGGCTCTCTCTTTTATTCCATTTTTCTTTGTGTCTGATTTTGTGCCATTATCATACTGTTTTGATTATTGTATCTTTGTAGTATAGTTTGAAGTCAGAGAGCATGTTTACTCTGGCTCTCTCTTCTTTCTCAAGATTGTTTTTGCTATTCAAGGTCTTTTGTGTTTCCATAAAGATTTTTAAATTACTTGTTCTTCTTCTGTGAACATGTACTTGGTATCTTGATAGGGATAGCATTGAATCTGTAGATTGGTTTGGTAGTATGGTCATTTTAACAATATTAATTCTTCCTATACAAGAGCACAGTATATGTGTTTGTGTCCTCTTCAATGTCTTTCATCAGTATCTTATAGTTTCCTAAATACAGCTCTTTTATCTCCTTAGGTAGGTTTATTCCTAGGTATTCTGTTATTTTTGATGTGATGGTAAATTGCATTTTTACCTTAATTACTCTTCCTGATAGTTCATTGTTAGTGTATATAAATACAAGAGTTCTCTATGTTAATTTTATATTCTGCATCTTTATTGAATTAACTGATAAGCTCTAGTAGTTTTCTGGTGACATCTTTAGGATTTTCTATGTATAGTATCATGTTACCTGCAAACAGCAACAATTATACTTCTTCCTTCCTAATTTAGATTCTTTTTATTTATTTTTATTGTCTGATTGCTGTGAATAGAACTTCCAATTCTATGCTAAATAAAAGAGGCAATAGTGGGTATCCTTATTTTGTTCTGAGAAATGTTCTATGAGGCCACCATCACCCTGATACCAAAACCAGACAAAGACATCACAAAGAAAGAAAACTACAGACCAATATCACTGATGAACATAGATGCAAAAATCCTCAACAAAATACTAGCAAACAGAATCCAACAGCACATTAAAAGGATCATACACCATGATCAAGTGGGGTTTATTCCAGGAATGCAAGGATTCTTCAATATACACAAATCAATCAACGTGATACACCATATCAACAAACTGAAGGAGAAAAAACATATGATCATCTCAATAGATGCAGAGAAAGCTTTTGACAAAATTCAACACCCATTTATCATAAAAACCCTCCAGAAAGTCGGAATAGAGGGAACTTTCCTCAACATAATAAAGGTCATATATGACAAACCCACAACTAATATCATCCTCAATGGTGAAAAACTGAAACCATGTCCACTGAGATCAGGAACAAGACAAGGTTGCCCACTCTCTCCACTCTTATTCAACATAGTTTTGGAAGTTCTAGCCACAGCAATCAGAGATGAAAAAGAAATAAAAGTAATCCAAATCAGAAAAGAAGAAGTAAAGCTGTCACTGTTTGCAGATGACATGATACTATACATAGAGAATCCTAAAGATGCTACCAGAAAACTACTAGAGCTAATCAATGAATTTGGTAAAATAGCAGGATACAAAATTAATGCACAGAAATCTCTGGCATTCCTATGCACTAACGATGAAAAATCTGAAAGTGAAATTAAGAAAACACTCCCATTTCCCATTTCAACAAAAAGAATAAAATATCTAGGAATAAACCTACCTAAGGAGACAAAAGATCTGTATGCAGAAAATTATAAGACACTGATGAATGAAATTAAAGATGATAGAAACAGATGGAGAGATATACCATGTTCTTGGATTGGAAGAATCCACATTGTGAAAATGACTCTACTACCCAAAGCAATCTACAATCAACATTTGTTAGGTCTGAAGGGTTTTTACCTTGCTCCTTCATCTGCTGTGTGTTTTTCTGTCTTTTCACTTTGCCTATCTTGCTGTCTTTGGGGTCTCCTTTTTGCAGGCTGCAGGTTCATAGTTCCCATTGTTTTTGGCGTCTGTCCCCAGTGGCTAAGTTTAGTTCAGTGGGTTTAGTAGGTTTCCTGATTGAGGGGACTAGTGCCTGTGTCTGGTTGAGTAGGCTGGATCTTGTCTTACTGGTGGGCAGGTCCACATCTGGTGGTGTGTTTTGGGGTGTCTATAGCCTTATTATGATTTTAGGCTGCCTCTTTGCTAATGGATGGGGATGTGTCCCTGTCTTGCTAGTTGTTTGGCATAGGGTGTCCAGCACTGTACCTTGCTGGTCGTTGAGTGAAGCTTGGGTATTGTTGCTGAGATGGAGATCTCTGGGTGATTTTCACCATTTGATATTATGTGGAGCTGGGAGGTCTGTTGTGGGCCAGTATCTTGAAGTTGGTTTTCCCACCTCAGAGGCACAGCCCTAACACCTGGCTGGATCTCCAAGAGCTTTTAATCCACACAGCTCAGAATAAAAAGGAGACGAAAGAAAGAAAGAAAGAAAGAAAGAAAGAAAGAAAGAAAGAAAGAAAGAAAGAAAGAAAGAAAGAAAGAAAGAAAGAAAGAAAGAAAGAAAGAAAGAAAGAAAGAAAGAGGATAAAATAAAATAAAGTTATTAAAATAAAAGATAATTATTAAGAAAAAAAAATTTTAAGTAAAAAAAAAAACCATGGTACGGTCAGCACCCTAGGACAAATGGTGACAGCAAAGCTATACAGACAAAATCTCACACAGAAGCATACACATACACACTCACAAAAAGAGAAAAAGTGGAAAAAAATAATATATCTTGCTCCCAAAGTCCACCTCCTCAATTTGAGATGATTCATTGTCTATTCAGGTATTCCACAGATGCAGGGTATATCAAGTTGATAGTGGAGCTTTAATCCGCTGATTCTGAGGCTGCTGGAGAGATTTCCCTTTCTCTTCTTTGTTCGCACAGCTCCTGGGGTTCAGCTTTGGACTTGGCCCCGCCTCTGTGTGTAGGTCGCCTGAGGGCGTCTGCTCTTCGCTCAGACAGGACAGGGTTAAAGGAGCAGCTGTTTCGGGGGCTCTGGTTCACTCAGGCCATGGGGAGGGAGGGGTACGGATGTAGGGTGAGCCTGCGGCAGCAGAGGCCAACGTGACTTTGCACCAGCCTGAGGAGCACAGTGCGTTCTCCTGGGGAAGTTATCCCTGGATGTCGGGACCCTGGTAGTGGCAAGCTATACAGGCTCCCAGGATGGGAGGTGTGGAGAGTGACCTGTGCTCGCACATAGGCTTTTGGTGGTGGCAGCAGCAGGTTTAGGGTCTCATGCCCGATTCTGGTTTCCACGCTCATAGCCACGGCTCGCGCCCATTTCTAGAGCTCCTTTAAGTGGCATGCTTAATCCCCTCTCTTCACGCACCAGGAAACAAAGAGGCAAGAAAAAGTGTCTTGTCTCTTCGGTAGCTCCAGACTTCTCCTGGACTCCATCCCAGCTAGCCGTGGTGCACTAATCCCTTCAGGCTGTGTTCATGCAACCAACCCCAGTCCTCTCCCTGCAGATCCACCGAAGTCCGAGCCTCAGCTCCCAGCTCCCGCCTGTCCAGGTGGGTGAGCAGACAAGACTCTAGGGCTGATGAGTGCCTGTCAGCACGGATCCTCTGCGGGAACCTCTCTGTTTTTCCCTCAGCACCCCAGTGGTTCCACTCTCCTCCGTGGCTCTGAAGTTTCCCCTCTTCCACTCCCAGTCTCCACCCATGACGGGGCTTCTAGCGTGTGGAAACCTTTCCTCCTTCACAGCTCCCTCCCACTGGTGCAGGTCCCATCCCTATTCTTTTATCTCTGTTTATTCTTTTTTCTTTTGCCCTACCCAGGTACGTGGGGAGTTTCTTACCTTTTAGGAGGTCTGAGGTCTTCTGCCAGCCTTCAGTGGGTGTTCTACAGGAGCAGTTCCACGTGTAGATGTATTTTTGATGTATCTGTGGGGAGGAAGGTGATCTCTGCATCTTACCCTTTTGCCATCTTCTCTCCTCCTCACAAATATTATATTTAATAACTTTCTCAACAAACATGCACTGGTACAATTTTCACTATCTTAAGATTGACATTTAAGGAATTTGCTCAAGATCATGAAACCATTATATGACTCTTAGATTCCAATGCTTCACTCTTTGTTTTTTTTTAATTGAAATATAGTTGATTTACAATTCTGGGTTAGTTTCAGATTTACAGCAAAGTGATTCAGATATATATATATGAACTCAATTCTTTTCCATTATAATTTATTACCAGATATTGAATATAGTTCCCTGTGCCATATAGTAAATCCTCATTGTTTATTTTATATATAGTAGTGTGTATCTGTTAATCCCATACTCCTAATTTATCCCTCCCTCTTTCCTCTTTGGTAACCATAAGTTTGTTTTGTATATCTGTGAGTCTGTTTATGTTTTGTAAATAAGTTCAATTTATTATTTTTAGATTCCACATATAAGTGACATCATATTATATTAGTCTTTCTCTTTCTGACTTCATGTAGAATGATAATCTCTAGGTCCATCCATCTTGCTGTAAATCGCATTATTTCATTGTGTTTTCTGGGTGAGTATATTCCACTGTATATGTATATCATATCTTCTTTAGTCATTCATCTGTTGATGGACACTTATGTTGTTTCCATGTCTTGTCTATTGCAAATAATACTGTGATTAACACTGGGGTGCATGTATCTTTTCAAATTAGATATACACCCAGGAGTGAGATTGCTGGATTATATGGTAACTCTATTTTTAGTTTTTTAAAGGAACCTCCATACTGTTTTCCATAGTGGCTGTACCAATTTGCATCCCCACAAACAGTGTAAGAGGGTTCCCTTTTCTCCACACCCTCTCCAGCATTTATTATTTGTATATTTTTTGATGATGGTCATTCTAACCTGTTTGAGGTGACACCTTATTGTAGTTTTGATTTGCATTTCTCTAATAATTAGCAATGTTGAACATTTTTTCATGTGCCTGTTGACCATCTGTATGTCTTCTTTGGAGAAACGTCTAGTTAAGTCTTCTGCCCATTTATTGGCTGGATTGTTTGTTTTTCTGATCTTTAGTTGTATGAGCTGTTAGCATGTTTTTGAAATTAAACCCTTGTCAGTCGTATCACTTGATAATATTTTCTCCCAATCTGTGGGTTGTCTTTTCATTTTGTTTATGGTTTCCTTTGCTGTGAAAAAGCTTTTAAGTTTGATGATGTTCCATTTGTTTATTTTCACATTTAGTTATTTTGCCTTGGGAGACAGACTTAAGAAAATACTGCTATAATTTATGTCAGAAAATGTTTTGCCTATGTTTTCTTCTAGGAGTTTTATGCTAATTATGTCTTATATGATATTTCAGTATTTAAGCCATTTTGAATATATTTTTGTGTATGGTGTGAGGGAGTGTTCTAATTTCACTGATTTACATGTAGCTGTCCAGCTTTCCCAACACCACTTTCTGAACAGACTGTCTTTTCTCCATTGTATATTCTTGCCTCCTTTGTCAACGATTAATTAACTGTAGGTGTGGGTTTATTTCTGGGCTCTCTATTCTGTTCCATTGATTCACATGTCTCTATTTGTGCCAGTACATTCCCATTTTGATTACTGTAGCTTGGTACTATAGTCCTAAGACTGGAAGGGTTATGCCTCCAGCTTTGGTCTTTTTCCTAAGGATCACATTAAACATTCTAAGTCTTTTGTGATTCCATATAAATTTTAGGACTCTTCTTTCTATTTCAGTGAAAAGTGTCATGAGTATTTGATAGGGATTATATTAGATCTGTGGATTGCTTTGGGTAGTATGGCCATTTTAACAATATTAATTCTTCCAATCTAAGAGCATGAGATATCTTTACATTTCCTTGAATCATTTTCGATTTCCTTTACCAATGTTTTATAGTTCTCAGCATATAAGTCTTTCACCACCTTGATTAGCTTTATTTCTAGGTTGTTTTTATTTCTTTGATGTGATTTTAAGTGGGTTTTTTTTAACTTTCTATTTCTGATATTTCATTGCTAGTGTAAAGAAATGAAACAGATTTCTGTATATTAATCTTGTATCCTGAAAGTCAAGAGAAGATGGTGGAAGAGTAAGACACGGAGATCACCTTCCTCCCCACAGATACATCAGAAATACATCTATACATGGAACTGCTCCTATAGAACACCCACTGAAGGCTGGCAGAAGACCTCAGGCCTTCCAAAAGGCAAGAAAATCCCCACGTACCTGGGTAGGGCAAAAGAAAAAAGAATAAACAGAGACAAAAGAATAGGGATGGGACCTGCACCAGTGGGAGGGAGCTGTGAAGGAGGAAAGGTTTCCACAGGCTAGAAGCCCCTTCATGGGTGGAGGCTGCAGGTGGCAGAGGGGAAAGCTTCAGAACCACGGAGGAGAGCACAGTAACAGGGTGCGGAGTGCAAAGCAGAGAGGTTCCCGCATAGAGGATCAGTGCCGACCGGCACTCACCAGCCCTAGAGGCTTGTCTGCTCACCCGTCAGGACAGGTGGGGGCTGGGAGCTGAGGCTCGGGCTTCAGTCGGATCACAGGGAGAGGTCTGGCAGTGCGAACACAGCTGGAAGGGGTTGATGAAGCACAGCCAGCCGGGAGGGAGTCTGGGAGAATTCTGGAGCTGCCGAAGAGGCAAAAGACTTTTTCTTCCCTCTTTGCTTCCTGGTGCGTGAGGAGAGGGGATGAAGTGCACCTATTAAAGGAGCTCCAGAGATGGGTGTGGAGCTGCCTAAGAGGAAAGAGACTTTTCCTTGCCTCTTTGTTTCCTGGTGCACAAGGAGAGGGGATTAAGCGTGCAACTTAAAGGAGCTCTGGAAGCGGTCACAAGCTGTGGCTATCAGCACGGACCCCAGAGATGAGTATGAGATGCTAAGGCTGCTGTTGCTGCCACCAAGAAGTCTGTGTGGGAGCACAGGTGACTCTCCACACCACCCCACCTGGGAGCCTCTGCAGCCAGCCACTGCCAGGGTCCCGGGATCCAGGGACAACTTCCCCGGGAGAATGCACAGCATGCCTCAGGCTGGTGCAACGTCATGCCAGCCTCTGCCACCACAGGCTCGCCCTGCATCTGAACCCATAGCCCTCTCTACACATGGTCTGAGGAGGGGCCAAATCCAAAGCTGAACCCCAGGAGCTGTGTGAACAAAGAAGAGAAAGGGAAATCTCTCCCAGCAGCCTCAGATGCAGCAGATTAAAGCTTCACAATCAACTTGATATACCCTGCATCTGTGAAATACCTGAATAGACAATGAATCATCCCAAATTGAGGAGGTGGACATTGGGAGCAAGATATGTTATTTTTTTCCACTTTTTCTCTTTTTGTGAGTGTGTATGTGTATGCTTCTGTGTGAGATTTTGTCTGTATAAGCTTTGCTGTCACCATTTGTCCTAGGGTGCTGACCGTACCATGAGGTTTTTTGTTTTTTTTAATTTTGAAAAATTTTCTTCTTAATAATTATTATTTATTTTAATAACTTAATTTTATTTTATCCTACTTTATTTTATCCTCTTCCTTCCTTCCTTCCTTCCTTCCTTCCTTCCTTCCTTCCTTTCTTTCTTTCTTTCTTTCTTTCTTTCTTTCTTTCTTTCTTTCTTTCTTTCTTTCTTTCATTCATTCTTTCCATGTTTTCTCCCTTTTATTTGAGCTGTGTGGATTAAAGGCTCTTGGTGCTCCAGCCAAGCATCTGGGCAGTGTCTCTGAGGCAGGAAAACCAACTTCAGGACACTGGTCCAGAATAGAGCTCCCAGCTCCACGTAATATCAAATGGTGAAAATTTCCCAGAGATATCCATCTCAACAGCACGTCCCAGCTTCACTCAACGACTAGCAAGCTACAGTGCAGGACACCCTATGCCAAACAACTAGCAAGACAGGAATACATCCCCATCCATTAGCAGAGAGGCAACCTAAAATCATAATAAGTCTACAGACACCCCAAAACACACCACCAGATGTGGACCTGCCCACCAGAAAGACAAGATCCAACCTACTCAACCAGACACAGGCACTAGTCCCCTCAACCAGGAAACTTACTAAACCCACTGAACTAAACTTAACCACTGCGGACAGACACCAAAAACAATGGGAAATATGAACCTGCAGCCTGCAAAAATGAGACCCCAAACACAGTAAGATAAGCAAAATGAAAAGACAGAAAAACACACAGCAGATGAAGGAGCAAGGTACAAACCCACCAGAACTAACAAATGAAGAAGAAAAGGACAGTCTACCTGAAAACAGAATTCAGAATAATGATAGTAAAGATGATCCAAAATCTTGGTAATAGAATAGAGAAAATGCAAGAAACATTTAACAAGGATCTAGAAGAATTAAACAGGAAGCAAGCAATGATGAACAACACAATAAATGAAATTAAAAATACTCTGGATGGTATCAATAGCAGAATAACTGAGGCAGAAGAACAGATAAGTGACCTGGAAGATAAAATAGTAGAAATAATGATTGCAGAGCAGAATAAAGAAAAAAGAATGAAAAGAACTGAGGACAGTCTCAGAGACCTCTGAGACAACATTAAATGCAACAATGTTCGAATTATAGTGGTCCCAGAAGAAGAAGAGAAAAAGAAAGGGACTTAGAAAATATTTGAAGAGATTATAGTTGAAAACTTCCCTAATATGGGAGAGGAAATAGTTTATCAAGTACAGGAAGTACAGATAGTCCCATATAGGATAAACCCAAGGAGAAACATGCCAAGACACATAATAATCAAACTGTCAAAAATTAAATACAAAGAAAACATATTAAAAGCAGCAAGGGAAAAACAACAAATAACACACTAGGGAATCCCCATAAGGTTAACGCTGATCTTTCAGGAGAAACTCTGAAAACCAGAAGGGAGTGGCAGGACATATTTTAAATGATGAAGGAGAAAAACCTACAACCAAGATTACTGTACCCAGCAAAGATCTCATTCAGATTTGATGGGGAAATTAAAACCTTTACAGACAAGCAAAAGCTGAGAGAGTTCAGCATCAGCAAATCAGCATTACAACAAATGCTAAAGGAACTTCTCTAGGCAAGAAACACAAGAGAAGGTAAAGACCGACAAGAACAAACCCCAAACAATTAAGTAAATGGTAATAGGAACATACATATCGATAATTACCTTAAATGTAAATGAATTAAATGTTCCCACCAAAAGAGACAGACTGGTTGAATGGTTACAAAAACAAGACCCATATATATGCTGTCTAAAAGAGACCCACTTCAGACCCAGGGACACATATATACTGAAAGTGAGGGGATGGAAAAAGATATTCCATGCAAATGGAAATCAGAAGAAATTCTGGAGTAGCAATTCTCATATCAGACAAAATTGACTTTAAAATAAAGACTATTACAAGAGACAAAGAAGGACACTACATAATGATCAAGGGATCAATCCATGAAGAAGATATAACAATTGTAAATATTTATGCACCCAACATAGGAGCACCTCAATACATAAGGCAAATACTAACAGCCATAAAAGAGGAAATCAACAGTAACACAATCAGAGTAGGGGACTTTAACACCCCACTTTCACAAATGGACAGATCATCCAAAATGAAAATGAATAAGGAAACACAAGTTTTAAATGATAAATTAAACAAGATGTACTTAATTGATGTTTATAAGACATTCTATCCAAAAACAACAGAATACACATTTTTTTCAAGTGCTCATGGAACATTCTCCAGGATCGATCATATCTCAGGTCACAAATCTAGCCTTGGTAAATTTAAGAAAATTGAAATCATATCAAGTATCTTTTCCAACCACAATGCTATGAGACTAGATACCAATTACAGGAAAAGATCTGTAAAAAATACAAACACATGGAGGCTAAACAATACACTACTTAATCACAAAGTGATCACTGAAAGAATCAAAGAGGAAATTAAAAAATACCTAGAAACAAATAACAATGGAGAGATGACAACCCAAAACCTATGAGATGCAACAGTAACAGTTCTAAGAGGGGAGTTTATAGCAATACAATCCTACCTTAAGAAACAGGAAACACCTCGAATAAGAAAACCTAGCCTTACACCTAAACAGTTAGAGAAAGAAGAAAAAAAACCCCCTAAATTTAGCAGAAAGAAAGAAGTCATAAAGACCAGATCAGAAATAAATGAAAAAGAAATGAAGGAAACAAAGCAAAGATCAATAAAATAAAAGCTGGTTCTTTGTGAAGATAAACAAAATTGATAAACCATTAGCCAGACTCATCAAGAAAAAAAAGGGAGAACACTCAAATCAGTAGAATTAGAAATGAAAAAGGAGAAGTAACAACTGACACTGCAGAAATACAAAACATTTTGAGAGATTACTACAAGCAACTCGATGCCAATAAAATAGACAACCTGGAAGAAATGGACAAATTCTTAGAAATGCACAACCTGCTGTGACTGAACCAGGAAGAAATAGAAAATATGAACAGACCAATCATAAGCACTGAAATTGAAACTATGATTAAAAATCTTCCAACAAATAAAAGCCCAGGACCAGATGGCTTCATAGGCGAATTCTATCAAGCATTTAGAGAAGAGCTAACACCTATCCTTCTCAAACTCTTCCAAAAGATAGCAGAGGCAGGAACACTCCCAAACTCATTCTATGAGGCCAACATCACCCTGATACCAAAACCAGACAAAGATGTCACAGAAAAGAGAAAACTACAGACCAATATCACTGTTGAACATAGATGCAAAAATGCTGAACAAAATACTAGCAAACAGAATCCAACAGCACATTAAAAGGATCATACACCACTATTATTATCAAGTGGGGTTTATGCCAGGAATGCAAGGATTCTTCAAAATACACTAATCAATCAATGTGACACACCATATCAACAAACTTTAGGAGAAAAACCTTATGATCATCTCAATAGATGCACTGAAAGTTTTTGCCAAAATTCATCACCTATTTAGGATAAAAACCCTGCAGAAAGTAAGCATAGAGGGAACTTTCCTCAACATAATAAAGGTCATATATGACAAACCCACAGCCAACATCGTCCTCAATGGTGAAAAACTGAAACCATTTCCACTAAGATCAGGAACATGACAAGGTTGCCCACTCTCACCAATATTATTCAACATATTATTGGAAGTTCTAGCCACAGCAGTCAGAGAAGAAAAAGAAATAAAAGGAATCCAAATTGGAGAAGAAGAAATAAAGATGTCACTGTTTGCAGATGACATGATACTATACATAGAATATCCTAAAGATGCTACCAGAGAACTACAGGAGCTAATCAATGAATTTGGTAAAATAGCAGTATACAAAATTAATGCACAGAAATCTCTGACATTCTTATACACTAATGATGAAAAATCTGAGAGAGAAATTAATAAAAGACTCCCATTTACCATTGCAAAAAAAAAGAATAAAATATCTAGGAATAAACCTACCTAAGGAGACAAAAGACCCTTATGCAGAAAATTATAAGACACTGCTGAAAGAAATTAAAGATGATACAAATAGATGGAGAGATATATCATGTTCTTGGATTGGAAGAATCAACATTGTGGAAATGACTCTACTACCCAAAGCAATCTCAGATTCAATGGAATCCCTATCAAACTACCAATGGAATTATTCACAGAAATAGAGCCAAAAATTTCAAAATTTGTATGGAAACAAATAATACCCCAACAAAGCAATCTTGAGAATGAAAAATGGAGCTGGAGGAATCAGGCTCCCTGACTTCAAACTATACTACAAAGCTACAGTAATCAAGACAGTATGGTACTGCCACAAAAGCAGAAATATAGATCAATGGAACAGGATAGAAAGCCCTGAGATAAACCCACACACATATGGTCACCCTATCTTTGATAAGGGAGGCAAGAACATACAGTGGAGAAAAGACAGCCTCTTCAATAAGTGGTGCTGGGAAAACTGGACAGCTACATGTAAAAGTATGAAATTAGAACACTCCCTAACACCATACACAAAAGTAAACTCAAAATGTGTTAAAGACAAATGTAAGGCCAGACACTATCAAACTCTTCGAGGAAAGCATAGGCAGAACACTCTGTGACATAAATCACAGCGAGATCCTTTTTGACTCACCTCCTAGAAAAACGGAAATAAAAACCAAAATAAACAAATGGGACCTAATGAAACTTAAAAGCTTTTGCACAGCAAAGGATACCATAAACAAGATGAAAAGACAACCCTCAGAATGGGAGAAAATACTTGCAAATGAAGCAACTGACAAAGGATTAATTTCCAAAATTTATAAGCAACTCATGCATATCAATAACAGAAAAACAAAGAACCCAATCCAAAACTGGGCAGAAGACCTAAATAGACATTTCTCCAAAGAAGATACACAGATTGCCAACAAACACATGAAAGAATGCTCAACATCATTAATCATTATAGAAATGCAAATCAAAACTACAGTGAGATATCATCTCACACCAGTCAGAATGTCCATCATAAAAAAAATGTACAGAAAATAAATGCTGAAGAGGGTGTGGAGAACAGGGAACACTCTTGCACTGTTAGTGGGAATGTAAATTAATACAGCCACTATGGAGAACAGTATGGAGGTTCCTTAAAAAGCTACAAATAGAACTACCATACGACCCAGCAATCTCACTACTGGGCATATACCCTGAGAAAACCATAATTCAAAAAGAGTCATGTACCAAAATGTTCATTGCAGCTCTATTTACAATAACCAGGATATGGAAGCAACCTAAGTGTCCATCAACAGATGAATGGATAAAGAAGATGTGTCACATATATACAATGGAATATTACTCAGCCATAAAAGAAACATAACTGAGTTATTTGTAGTGATGTGGATGGACCTGCAGTGTGTCATACAGAGTGAAGTAAGTCAGAAGGAGAAAAACAAATACCGTATGCTAACATATATATATGGAATCTACAAAAAAAAATTGTCATGAAGAGCCTAGGGGTAGGACAGGAATAAAACACAGACCTACTATAGCATGGCCTTGTGGATTGGGAAGGGGGAATCATAAGCTGTGATGAAGTGAGAGGGTGGCATGGACATATATACACTACCAAGCGTAGGGTGGATAACTAGTGGGAAGCAGCCACATGGCACAGGGAGATCAGCTAGGTGGTTTGTGACCACCTAGAATGGTGGGATAGGGAGGGTGGGAGGGAGGGAGTTGCAAGAAGGAAGAGTTATGGGAACATATGTATATGTATAACTGATTCACTTTGTTATAAAGCAGAAACTAACACACCATTGTAAAGCTATTATACTCCAGTAAAGATGTAAAAAAAAATCTTGTATCCTGCTACCTTGCTGTATCCATTCATCAATTTTAGTAGTTTTTGTGTGGATTTTTTAGAGTTTTCTATATAGAGTATCATGTCATCTGCATTTAATGACAATTTTAATTCATCCTTTCTGATTTGTATACATTTTATTTCTTTTTCTTGTCTGATTGCCATGGCTAAGAGTTCTAATACTATGTTGAATAGAAGTGATGAGAATGGGAATTTTTGTCTTGTTCCAGAATTTAGCGGGAAGGCTTTTAGCTTTTCACCATGGAGTATTATGTTGCTCTGTATTTGTCACAAATGACTTTTATTTTGTTGAGATATGTTCCCTTTATACCCTCTTTGGCAAGAGATTTTATCATGAGTTTTTATCACGGATTTTATCAAATGCATTTTCCGCTTCTATTGAGATAATAGATAATCATGTGATTTTTGTGTTTTCATTTGTTGCTGTGGTGTATCACATTGATTCACTTGCATATGTTGAACCATCCTTGTGCCCTGGCATGAATCCAACCTGATCATGGTGTATGGTCCTTTTTATGTGTTGTTGGATTTGGCTTGTTAATATTTTGCTTAGGTTATTTGCATCTAAATTCATCAAAGATATTGACCTGTAGTTTTCTTTTTTGGAAGTGTCTTTGTCTGGCTTTGGTATCAGGGTGATGTTGGTTTCCTAGAATAAAGTTGGGAGTGTTCCCTCTTTTCCAATCTTTTGGAAGAGTTTAAGAAGGATCAGTATAAGTTCTTCTTTGTATGTTTGGTAGAATTGTCCAGTGGTCCTGGACTTTTGTTTGCAGGGAGTTTTAAAATTACACATTCTATTTCACGTCTAGTGATCAGTCTGTTCAAATTATCTATTTCTTCTTGATTCAGTTTTGGTGAACTGTATGTTTCTGGAAACTTGTCCATTTCTTGTACATTGCTCAATATGTTGGCATATAATTGTTCATAATATTCTCTGATGGTTTTTTGTATTTCTGTGGTACCAGATGTTATTTCTCCTCTTTCATTTCTTATTCTGTTTATTTGGGTTCCCTGTTTTCTTTTTGGTGAGCCTGGCCAGAAGTTTGTCAATTTTGTTTATCCTTTTCCAAAAACCAGCTCTTGGTTTTATTGATTTTTTTTTCTATTTTTAAAAATCTTTATTTTATTTATTTCCTCTCTGATCTTTAATATTTGTTTTTCTGCAGGCTTTAGGTGTTATTTTGTTCTTCTTTTTCTAATTCTATTTAGTGGTAGGTTAGGTTCTTTATTTGAGATTTTTCTTGTTTTTTGAGGAAAGCCTGTAGCTTTATGAACTTCCCTCTTAGGACTGTGTTTGCTGCATCCCATAGATTTTGTAAGGTTGTGTTTTCATTGTCATATGTCTCAGGTATTTTTAAATTTCCTCCTTGATTTTATTATTGACCTATTGGTTTTTTAGTAGCATGCTGTTTAGCCTCCATGTAATTTTTTTCTCGTTTGTGTTTCTGTGGTTGATTTCTATTTTTATGCCATTGTGGTCAAAAAAGATGCTTGAAATAATTTCTACCCTCTGAAATTTGTTGAGGCTTGTTTTGTGTCTTGGTATGTAATCTATCCTAGAGAATGTTCCATGTGTGCTTGAAGAGAATGTGTATTCTGTGTTTTTTAGATGTAATGCCCTGAACTGTTCTCTTGTGTTATTTAGGGTCTCTGCTGTCTTATTGATTTTCTGTCTGGAAGACTGGTCCACTGATGTCAGTGGGGGTGTTAAAGTCTCCTAGTATTATTGTATTCCTATTGTATTAGGAATATTATTGTATTCCTAATTTCTCTCTTTATGTCTCTTAGTATTTATTTTATATATTTAGGTACTCCTATATTGGGTGCATAGATGTTAATGAATGTGATATCCTCTTCTTGTATTCATCAGTTTATTATTGTATTGTGTCCTTCTTTGTCTTTTTTTATGGACTGTGTTTATGGCCTATTTTTTCTGATATGGGTATTGCTACCCCTGCTTTCCTGTCCCTTCCATTTGCATGAAATATATTTTTCCATCCCCTCATTTTCATTTGATATGTCTTTCACCCTAAAGTGAGTCTCTTGTAGGCAGCATATGTAGGATATTAATTATTTTATTATCCAACCTGCCACACTATGTCTTTTGACTGAAGCATTTAGTCCATTGACATTTAAGGTAATTATTGATAAGTATATATTTATTGCCATTTAAACCTTATTTTCTAGTAGATTTTGTATTTCTTCTTTTTCCCTTTCTTCTTTTTTGTGGTTTGATGGTTTTCTTTTGTATTTTGCTTGAGTTCCTTTCTTTTCTGTTTTTCTAAATCTATTGTATGTTTTTGGCTTGTGATTATCCTGATTTCCAATTATGTAAATCCATAACTATATCTACTTGCTTTAGACTGGTAGTCATAAATCTCAAACACATTCTAAAAGATCTACATTTTCTTACTCCCCTCCCCCATATTTTGTGATTTTGATGTCATATTTTACATCTTCATGTTTATCCTTTGGCAGTTCATTGTATTTATAATCTTTTTCACAGAATTTTTGGATAATTTTTAATCTATGTACTGGCTTATTTAAGTGATTTTCAATCCTTTTATATATTTACTTTTCCTATTGTGATTTTCCCTTTTCTATAGATTCTTGCTTCTTTTCTATTTGGAGATGACCTTTCCATATTTCTTTAGGATGAGTTTAATATTGCTGTATTTTCATTTTTGCTTCACTGAGAAATTCTATTTCTCCTATTCTAAAAAATAATCTTCCTGAATATAGTATCATATGTTTCAGTTTTTTTCCCTATCATGCCACTCCCTCTGTCCTACAAAGTTTGTGCAGAGAAATCAGCTGATAGATTTATAGGTGTGATCCTATCGTTTGCTGCCTCTAGAATCCTCTCTTTATCATTAACTTTTGCCATTTTAATTATAATATGTCTTGGAGTGGGTCTGTTTGAGTTCACCTTTTGGGGACCCTTTATGCTTCCTGTACCTGGATATCTGTTTCCTTCTTTAGGTCTGGGAAATTTTCAGCCATAATTTCTTCAAATACATTTTTGATGCCCTTCTCTCTCTCCTTTCCTCCTGGAACTCCATGATGAATTGGTTGTCATTTTATATTATCCCATAGATCTCATATGTTGCTTTCTTTTTTTTTTTTAAATTTGCCTTTCTGTCTGATGTTCTGATTGAGTGATTTCCATTATTCTATCTTCCAGATAACTTATTTGTTTTCTTGTTTCATTTAGTCTTCTATTCACTGCTTCTAGATTGGTTTTTATCTTGGTAATTTAGTTGTCTAATTTTGATTGGCTCCTCTTTATATTTTCTAGTTCCTTGCTATAGTGATCCACATTTCTATCAATAGTCTTCCTTAATACCTTCAGCATTTTTATTACCTCCTTTTTGAATTCAGTTCTGGTGGCCTGGTCTACCAGAGGTTTGTTTCATTGTTTATTCTTTCAGGGGAATTTCTGTTGTTTTTTTAATTGAAAAGGGGAGTTCCTATGCTTTTTCACTTTACTCTATGAATTTAGGGGAAACAGTTATCTACTGTGGTACTGAAGAGGTGTTTTAATTTGGGAACAGCCATGTATAGACAATCATAGTCCAATGTTTTTGGTTCAAGGTTTGCTTTTTGTTATTGCTGTTTGTCACATCTTTCCTCAGATTGTGCTCACCCTTGTCCCCTTGATAGGGGGTGTGTTTGGCATTGTGGTGACCAGAGCCAACAGTGGCTGTTGGGTGGGGCCTCCTCTTTGCTCTGTGGTTGTCAAATGCCCTGTCAGAGACAGAGTCTGCTCCCCAGTTATTGAAGTAGAAGCCTCCAGATCCAATTCTAAGCTTCAGTGTGAGGTAGGTGGGACTGGAGTGCTCCCTCTGGGAAAGGAGCCATTGCAGGTTCTTCCCCAGGAGCTGTCTTCTGGGACATGTGGCTCTGTGATGCTGCCTGTCACCTGCTGTGCACATCCAAAAAGATCACAGTTGCTGGTGCTGCCCTCAGGGGTCACCTCTGCTGTGTGAGTGTCAGTCATTGGCTTAGATGTCCCTCAGGAGTGTGTGCAGACTCACAAAGCCACCAGTGCAAAATCCCCCAAAGCCACAACTCCATGTCCACAGTGGGAGTGCTGGTAATTGGCTCCGATTTTAACCCTGCCTCCCCATGTGTACACCCACAAAGTTTGCAAAACCTGTGATGCCTGGAGCTGTTCCCTGTTGTGAGTACACAATGAGGCTACAATGGTAACCCACGCCCCTCCCTTCCTATGTTGACAATGGGGTTCCTATGGTGAACCTGCATTCCATCTTGCTCCAGTTTTTATCCAGGCTACACTCCAGGCCCTTCAGGCTGTGTTTTCACAGCAAAGCCACGTTTTCTCCCCAGGTCAGTCCACTGAAACTTGAGTTTCAGCAGCTAGTCACTGCACACACCAGCAGGTACATGTCTCAGGCTGGGAAGTGTGATGATGTGGCAAGGACCATCTGTGCTAGCCTCTCTCTATGCTGTTTGGCTTCAGGCCAGCTTCCACACTTTCCTCTCAAGCCCCTGAAGCTCCCTATCTGTCCTGATGAACTTCCCAGCCAGTGAAAGAGGTTCCAGAGTGAAAGGACTTTTCCTGTTTCACAGCTCCCTCCCAGAAACTCAGGTCCCATCCCTACTCCTCTTCTCCGTTTTACCCAGTTACATGGGGATCTTTCCTGCAGCTCTGGTTGGATGAGACCTTCTGCAAGCTTTCAATAGGTATACTGTGAGAATTGTTCCACATGTAGATGTATTTTTGATGTATTTGTAGGAGGAGTTGAGCTCTATGTCCCTCTACTCTGCCAGCTTGATCTCCTCCTTCCCAAATCTTCACTCTTGACACTGGAGACAGGTCCCCATATTCATTTTTCTCAAAAACTTCATAAGTTTCTTGCCTGTTCATTTCTTTTTATAAAATTAGGAGAATTTTGCCAATATATTTTTGTTGATGAATAGTGTATCTGATCAAGTACACCTTTTCTCAGGTCCTCTCTGCCAGAAGACAGGCATCTTCTAAGGGATACTTATTTTTTTTAACATAATAATTACTCTAAACAGGCATACCTTTAAACTACTGTTGAAAAATTCTTGTGTATTTTCACACCTGAACATCTTCATTCTTTCCTATCTGGGTCATTTCCTCATAACAATGGCCCTCCAAAGCATATCATGTTTTTCCCAACTTTTTGCACTGCACATATTAATTTTTGCACATGAAACACTTAGAATTACTAACTCCCTTATCACCTACTTTTACTCCATCAAATCATCCCTTTCTTTAAAGCCCAATTCAAGTTGCAGATGCTCCACAATTATCCAAGTTAATGGCAACCATCTTTAGTCTGCATTTATTGTATACTGCTTTACATTGTTAGGAACCTTCTTGTGGTTTTATGTTTGCCATAAAAAACATGGCCCTATCTGAAGGTGTACTATGTGTTCTCAGTTGTTAGGCAAGTACAAGCCTGTTCTATCAGGTGAGGAGGTAGAAGTGGGATAGACAAGCCAACTTGTGTACTAAGCATAACCAGCCAGCTATCTCTCCAAATTATCACCTCTAAAGGACACTGCCAACCTCAATCTGATTCCAGTCAGCATCCATCTCCAGGAGTCCTTGGCTAAAGGATGGACGTACTTAGCTTCCTAGGCATTAAGAAAATAAATATTAAATGCTTAGTCTACTTGTGGGAGGAAAAAAAAGTAAAGGTAAGAAGTTTATGATTATAGACAACAACTCCTAGGTAAAGAAAGTCTTTCTGAGTCAATGGAGCGATGTATGGGAGGGTCTAGAGCAAGGATTCTGAATTCAGGGTGATTTTGTCCCACCAAGACATTTGGCAATATCTGGAGGAAACACTTTTGATCATCATACCTGGGAGGGAAATAGTTGGGTTCTAACAGCATCTAGTGATTAGAGGCCAGGATGCTGCTAGAGCATCCTGCAATCCACAGAACAGCCACCCACAACAAAGAATCATCCTACCCTAAATGTTGATAATGCCAAAGTGGAGAAATCTTGCTTTAGTGCTAGGGCAAAGAGACTAAGGATAGCAGATACCTTGAGAATGAGCTGGTGTTCAGGGCTGGGCTCCATTAATATTAAGAACAGGAACAAACAAACAAAATAAAACAAAAACCTAGGAACTAAGGCAGAAGGCCAGTTAAATGAAGAGTCCCCAAGCAGTGGTAGAAGAGGAAGTTGTGTCTCAATGTTAATGTAGTCTCATGCATGTGTCACTCAGGGCAGCCTGGTGATGGCAAATGATTCCCAGAGTTCTCTCAGGGAAGGGAGTGCCTGATATACCTATAATGGACTTGGAATGAAGCTATAAGTTGTGGTTGATATTGGTACAGTGAGGTGAGGTCTATAGGACTGAAAATGGCCTTTCAATATTTCCTACATAATTTAAGGACAGGGACTTCTTATGCCTATTTATATCCCCCTAAAATACTTAACCCACTTTTCTACAGTCAATTAACATTTATCAATTTATTAATAGATTGATGATTTCCTTAATTGATTATGCCATTCATATCCAACTATGCTCAGCACTACCATGACAACTTGGACATATTCTGATGTATTGAGGAATTAAATCTTCCACTGAAGACCTTAGCAATCATATCACCACAATACTTGGATTCAGCACTGCATTTAAATAGAAATAAAACAAGCACATTCCAACCCTCTGGGTAGCATACTCTGCTTACTTATGGTTAAGCCTCCATGGGAAATAAGAGTGATAAGCAGTAACTTTAGTGATGAATTACAAAACAGCTTCAACTACCTCACCTCGTCTAAACAAAGCATCCTGCCACCCTCTGGAGAAATTAACCCACCTTAATTTGAATTAGTAGATAATTTTAGGTCAGCTACTTTACATATCTTCCTGCTACTTCTTCCATTCCTAGGCTATCTTTTCCCTTCAATCTGCCTGACTCAACAACACACTTTGACCCTAGTTCTGGGTGTTAAATATATAAGATAAATATTGTGGAAGCTAAGGAATGAAGTAGAAATCAGTGGACATGGGTCATGTCCTTACCCTCCCAAAGATGGCTAACATTGTCTCTTTCCCACAGAGCCTTGTTTTAAGCTTGTTTTCAATTTTGTTGATGCTGAAATGAATAGCTTTATTGCTTTGATGAGGATTTTTATAGCAACAGTTCAAGAGTGGGTTTGCTGATAAGATTTGGGTGTGTGAAGGGCCTTCACTCCTTTAATCTGGTTTCAGGTAATCTCTTGATGAGTTTCCCGGTTCCTTTAATATGGCCTAAGGTGATCTTCTCTGGAATAAAGAATGCTGATGTCTTTCATTTATTGGGAGTTTTAGTTCTGTAAAGAGCTCAAAGATATTGTTATGTGTATCCCTTGAAGTAGAGCTAGACCTGCCCCAAGGTTGTACTATTGTTTCTTGATTGCCCCTCCCTTGTCTCTGCATCCCCTCCCTTCCCTGATTAGCAGCTGTTTGAATCTGCCCTTTGGAACTCAGGGAAGGTCATGGAGGCTGGAGTCTATTCCCTTCAAAAAAGAAACAGGAAACATGCAAAGGCTTCCATGCCCAGGAGCCCCACAGGGTCGTGCTCAGTTTCACAATCATGTTCATTTGTGGAAGAAGTTGTTACCTCATCTGAGAGTAGTTCCATCATAATAGAAGACCCTAAAAGCCAGAAAGTCTTTACAATTCATAAAATACTTCTCCTTAGTGATGATAGGATTTTAGGCACCACAGAGGCAACGTGGACAGGGAAAGTGTCTTAATGCCTAAAAATCACACCACATCTACAAGTAAATTATGATGACATCGACTGGCCATTAACTTTTTGTGGGACCTTAGCCATGAAACTCCCTTTATTTTTTCCTTCTTGATGATTCTTGTTTCGTTTACCAAGCCACAGACTTCAACAGCCTTACTGTCTTGAGGTGTCAGAGGACAAATGTCAGAGTGGCAGAGCAACCAGAAAGCTAGGAGGTTTAGTTGATTCCTTTGGCTGCTGTAAAAAATTACCACAAACTGCGTGGCTTGAAACAAGAGAAAGTTATTCTCTTATAGTTCTGAAAATCAGTAGTATGAAATCAGGTGTTTACAGGACCATGCTCCTTCTGGTGGCTCTAGGGAAACTCAATTCCTTGCCTTTTCTAGCTTCTTGGTTCCAGGCATTCCTTCATTTGTAGGCACATCACTCGAATCTCTGCCTCTTCCTCTTCTGCCTGTCTTCTCCTCTGTTTGTCTGTCTCAAAACTCCCTCTGCTTCTTCCTTATAATGATATATGTGATTGCTTTTAGGGCCCACCCAAATGATCAAGGATAAATTTCTCCTCTCAAGATTCTTAACTTAATCACATCTTTTGCCATATAAGGTAAAGTTCACAGGTTCCTGAGATTGCAATGTGGATATATACACTATTCAACTTATTACATGGGAGAAATTCTAGAAGGAATGATGTTTCAGAGCGATTGAACCCCAAAACATTCATTTAAAATATGCCCAAAACTTTGATTAGCTGTTAAACTACACAAATAAGGGAGAGACCCAAAGGAGCCTGGTCACAAAGCTGCAGCCAGAGGCTGAAAGAACTAAATGAAGATTTTAGCAGCTGCCAATGGAAACAAAGACAGTTTGTAGTTTGAGTCTAGCCAAGTTAACTCTTGCTAGAAAAAAAAATCACTTTCCAGAGGAGCATGACAGAATCTAAAGCCTCTACTGGAGTTAGCAGCAAGTCAGAATCCTATGTGTGATCTTTCAGGCCTGACCATAGACAGTTACAAAATTTACCTAGCAAACCTCATAGGGGGAAAAGCTGCTCTCTCCACATCTGATTTGGTGCACAGCTAGTGCTCTGTGACCTCTCAAGGTAGTTGTAGTAATGGACTCAGTCACGTCCTCTCTCTGGGCTGAATATGAATATTTCCAATTCTATCCCAGGCACTTCCATTCAGAGACCTCCTTATGTGGGGAAGGAGGAGGGTGGGGAGGATGTTCAGCTAAGACATGTTCAGACTCCCCTGCCAAGATCTCCTTATCAAAGTTCCAAGAAGATACTTTTCCCTACTCTGACTCACTCTTTTCCAATTTTAGTTCTTCCCCTCTCTGTCACCCTGGCATCCAGTTCCAGAAAATAGCAGGAACTTTTGGTTCCCCAGCTGCAGTGATCCAACTGACCCTTGTCACTGGGAACATTGGGAGAACCAACGATACTCTTCTCTTTTTGGCCTGTTGCTTCCACTATTACAAAAAGTGAACTAAGGATTTAGTTTGACTAAATTGACCACCTTGACACTTTGCAGCTCTCAACATGTACAATATCTCCAGTTAAAACTCCAAAACTCATAATCTCCAGTTTTCAATAAAAGTCATGAGACATGTGAAGAAACATGAAAATCATGGCCATACTGAAGAAGGAGAAGGAGGAAGTGAAAATAAAAACCAATCCCAAGTTTACTTACATGCTGTAATTAGCAAAAAAGAACTTTAAAGCAGCTCTTACAAATATGTTTAAGAACTTAAAGAAAAATATATGAGCAATAAATAATCAAGTGGAAAATAGCATAATAGATGCTACGTTAAGGAAACAAATGTAAATGCTAGAGCTGAAAAATAAAATTATTGAAATGAAAATTCATTGGATTGACTTAACTATAGATTGGAAATAGCAGAAGTCAGTTAATTTGAAAATGGATCAAAAGGAACTATCTAATCTGAAGGTCATAGAGAAAAAGATTGACTTAAAATCATCAGAGCCCCTCAAAGACCTGTAGAACCATTTATTTAGCAGCTTAATACATACAAAGTTGTAGTACTGGAAGGAGAAAAGAGAAAGAATGGAGAAAAAATTCTTAAAGGACAAATGAATACAATTTATGAAAGTCATCAACTTAGAGATTCAAAATGCCACAGAAACATCAAGCAGAAAGTTACATCAAGACACAGTCAAATTGGTAAGATCTAAAGATAAGGAAAATAATTTAAAGTAGCCAGAGAAAAATGATGTATTTCATACAGTAGAACAATGATGTAAATCATGGTTGGCTTCTTATCAGAAACAATGGAGGATAGAAGACAGTAGCTTACTTCACTGCTGAGTCTATGACTCATGTCTCATTCATATTATAAGCTATGGCTAAAAATTTGTTTTAGTCATCCTCAGAAACTATAATTATAAAGAATAGGATCATGTTTCTTATTTATTATAAAAATTTAAGGTCAAATAAGCTGTCTTCTAAAGGTAGACAATAAATTACTAGGCTTGAAAAGGGTCATAATAATTCCAGTCAATTTCCAGGTAAGTAAGTCTAAAGAGAGATACAATTTAGGGGAACAAATAAGGGAATAAGTTAGATATGGAGTGCAGCAGGAGAAGAAAAATGAGACAAATAATGACAATGTATAATCCAAATGTTTCTAGGTCATCTAGCCTTCTGAGGTCATCCTTCCTTTCATTTTCAAGTACAGTGGATTAAGCCCCTGCCCCTTTCTAAGATTGTTTATTATCTCATGGTCACCTATTGTTCTGAATTCCTGCTCGCACTTAATTATTGATATTTATTCATTATCTCACCTCCAATAGCTGCTGTTCTCTTTCTTTCTCATAACTTCAAGGGAGGAAGCAATTACTTCCTATTTATTCTCCAAAGTACCTCTAGCTCTGGGCTAGTGGAGCTGGCCCCACCCACCAAGGGCCCATGGCCTGGCTCCATGCACCAGTAGGACTGCACTAACCTCAGGACACCCAGGGCCCCAGAGCCAAACAACAGAGCCACTCACCAGCTCCAGGACTGCTGGTTCTCATAGCTAGAGACCACAGGACCTAGCTCTGTCCACCATTTGACAAGCATTAGCCCCAGGACCTGGCCTCACCCACCAGAGGACAGGCATCAGCTCTGGGACCCCTCAGGCCTCATCTCTACTCACCACTGGGCCAAAACCAGCTTCAGGAACCCCAGGCCTATAGCCAGAGATGCTGGAACTTGACTCCACCCTCCAGTGGTCCAGAACTAACCCCTTAGATTCTGGTCCCATTCACCAGTGAGCCAACCCATCTCAGGGACCCCTAGCCCCACAGCCAGAGACTCAAGGACCCAGATCTTCCCACTAGTGGTCTTCCACCAGCCTCAAGACTCTCTGGGCCTTGGCCCTACCCATCAATGTGCAGACACCAGCACTGGGACATTTTGGGTCCCATAGTCTACCACCTCAGGATCTGGTCCTACCCACCAGTGGGCTTACACTAGATCTTGAACACCATGGACCCTGCAGCAAGCCATGTCAAGCCCCAACCACTATCAGGCCAACAGCAGTCTTGGGACCCCTCTGGTCCATGGTCATACCCATCAGCAGGCTGACACTAACTCCAAGACCACTAGCCCCATAGCCAGTCACACTGAGACCTTGGCTCCTCTCACCACTGGGCCAGAATTAGTCCCAGGACCCCTCAGACACTGTAGCCAGCTACCTCATGACATGGCCCTACCCACAAGTGACCCAGCACCAGGACCTAAACCCCCTTGGTTGTGCAGCCAGTCATGACAAGACCCAGCCCTACCCACCAGCAGCTGGAAGCCTCTGCACAGGGTGAATGATACAGAGGAACAAATCAGCAAACTGGAAGACAGAATAGTGGAAATCACTCAAGCTGAACAGAAAAAAATAGAAGAATTTTTAAAAATGAGGACAGTTTAAGAGACCTCTGTGACAACATCAAACATCCTAAATTTCTCATTATAAGTGTCACAGAAAGACAAAAGAGAGAGAGGCAAAGAACATAGTTGAAGACATAATAACTAACAATTTCCTTAACCTGGCAAAGGAAACAGACTTCCAGGTCGAGGAATCATAAAGAGTCCTAAACAGGCTCAACCCAAAAAAGACCACACTAAGACACATTGTAATTATAATGCCAAAAAGTTAAAGATAAATAGAGAATACTAAAAGCAGCAAAGGAAAAGCAGCTAGTTACATACAAGGAAAGGAACACCCATAAGAATATGAGCTGACTTTTCAGCAGAAACTCTGCAGGACAGAAGAGAGTGGAATGATGTATTTAAAGTGATGAAAGGGAGAAACTTACAACCAAGAATTCACACTTGAAGAATGGAGCAAAAGTTTTCCAGACAAGCAAAAACTAAAAGAGTCCAGCACCATGAAACCAGCTTCACAAGAAATGTTAAAGGGACTTCTCTAAGCAGAAAAGAAAGGCCACAACTAGAAAAATAAAATTTACAAGAGGAAATGTCTCATTTGCAAGGCAAATATACAGTAAACATAGTAGATCAACCAGTTACAAAGCTAGTAGAAAGGTTAAATGACAAAAGTAGTAAAATCATAGATCCACAATAAATATTTAAGGGATAATAAGATGTAAATATGATGTCAAAAACAGTAAACATGGGAAGAGGAGTAAGTATGCAGGGTTGTTTAAATGCTTTCAAACTTAAAATAATTATATGTAAATATATAGATTGTTAAAAATAAACCTAATGGTAACTACAAACCAAAAATCTGTACTAGATACACACACAAAGAAGACAAAGGAATCAAAACATAAAACAAAAAATCGTCAACAAAAAACAGAGGAAGAGGGTAATTCCCTGGCAGTCCAGTGGTTAGGACTCAGTGCTTTCATTGCTAGGGCCTGGGTTCAATCCCTGTTGAGGAACTAAGATCCCACAAGCTGTACAGTGCAGGCTGAATACATACATACATACATACATAAAAGTTTAAAAAAACAATAACAAAGGAAGAGTGCAAAAGGAGACAAAAGAAATAAACCAAAACAACAACAACTACTACAAAAATAATCAGATGTTTTCTGGTTAAACAAAATGATAAAATGAACCTATCAATGATTACTTTAAATGTAACTGTACTAACTGATCCAATCAAAAGACATAGAGTGGCTGAATGGATAAAGAACAAACCCAAATATATGCTACCTACAAGACTCACCTCAGATCAGATCTAAAGACACACACATGCAGACTGAAAGTGAGGGGTTGGAGAAAAGGTATTTCATGAAAATGGAAATGAAAAGAAAGTCACAGTAGCAATACTTCTATCAGATAAATAGACTTTAAAACAAAAACAGTAACAAGAGACAAGGACATTACATAATAATAAAAAGATCAATCCAAGAAGAAGATATAACAACTGTAAATATATAGGCACCCAACATAGGAGCACCTAAATACATAAAACTAATGTTAACAACATAAAGACAGAAGTTGACAGTAACACAATAATAGCAGGCAACTTTTACAACCCATGTACATCAATGTGCAGATCATCCAGATGTAAAATCAATAAGGAAACAGTGGACTTAAATGATACATTAGAACAGATAAACTTAATAAATAAATATATATATATTTATAACTATGTACATATATATATTATATATATATAAAACATTCCATCAAAAACAATACAATACACATTCTTTTCAAGCACATATGGAACATGCTCCAGGATAGATCACATTCTACTTCACAAAACAAGTCTTAGTAAATTTAAAAAGGCTGAAATCCTATCAAGCATTTTTTCCATCTTGGCTCCAAATATGATTCCATAGGTCATCAATTTTATGAAACTGGAAATAAACTAAAAGAAAAAACTGTAAGAAAACCCCCCACAAACATATGAAAGCTAAACAATATGCTACCAAACAGTCAATAGGTCAATGAAAAAATCAGAGGAAAATAAAAAATACCTCGAGAAAAATGACTTTAGCTGGACTCATCAAGAAAAAAAAGAGGACCCAAATAAATAAAATCAGAAATGAAAAAGAAGTTACACCTGATACCAAATAAATACAAATGATCATAAGAGATTATTATGAACAATAATACACCAAAAAAAGGACAACCTAGAAGAAATGGACAAATTCCTAGAAATGTACTATCTCCCAAGATTGAATTAGGAAGAAAGACAAAATGTGAACAGACCAATTACCAGTAATGAAATTGAATCAGTAGTAAAAGAAACTCCCAACAAACAAAAGTCCAGGACAAGATGCCTTTATAGGGGAATTCTACATTTATTTTTCTCACACTATACCAAAAAAGTGAAGAGGAAGGAATGCTTCCCAACTCATTCTATGAGGCCAGCATCACCCTGATACCAAAGCCAGAGCAAAGATACCACAAAAAAAGGAAAATTATGGGCTAAAAGCACTGATAAACAGAGATGCAAAAATGATCAACAAAATATTAGCAAACAGAATTCAACAGTACATTAAAAGTATCATACACCATGATCAAGTAGGATCTATCTCTGGGATAAAATGATGCTTCAGTTTTCTGCAACTCAATGGGATACAACATATTAACAAATTGAAGAATAAAAAATCATATGATCATCTCAATAAATGCAGAAAAAGATTCTGACAAAATTTAACATCCATTTATGATAAAAACTCTCAGCAAAGGAGGTATAAGATACATACCTGAACACAATAAAGGTAATAAAGGTTTATATGACAAAATGATAGCCAACATCGTACTCAATGGTTAAAAGCTGAAAGTCTTTCCTGTAAGATCAGGGACAAGACAAGGATACCCACTCTTGCCACTTTTATTCAACATACTATTGAAAGTCCTACCCACAGGAATCATACAAGAAAAAGAAAAAAGTAATTCAGACTGAAAAGGAAGAAGTAAATTTGTCACTGTTTGAAGATGACATGATACTAAACATAGAAAATCCTAAAGATGCCACCACAAACTATTCAAACAATAAATGAAAAGAGATAATAATAAATTTAAATAATAAATTTAAATAATAAAATTAAAGAGGCAGGGGGCTTCCCTGGTGGCGCAGTGGTTGAGAGTCTGCCTGCCAATGCAGGAGACATGGGTTCGAGCCCTGGTCTGGGAAGATCCCACATGCCGCGGAGCAATTGGGCCCGCGAGTCACAATTACTGAGCCTGCGCATCTGGAGCCTGTGCTCCGCAACAAGAGAGGCCAGGATAGTGAGAGGCCCGTGCACCGCGATGAAGAGTGGACCCCACTTGCCACAACTAGAGAAAGCCCTCGCACAGAAACAAAGACCCAACACAGCCATAAATAAGTAAATAAAATGAATTTAAAAAAAAAAATTAAAGAGGCAGGATACAAAATGAATGTACAGAAATCTGTTGTGTTTCTACACACTAATATAGAACATTCAGAAAAATAAATTAAGAAAACAATTCCATTTACAACTGCATTAAAAAAGAATATACAGAGACAGTGGGCTGCCGCCTCCACCTCTGCCTTAGAGGGCAATTCATGCAGAGCCTGCGGCGAGCTGCCCTGAGAAGCCTGGCACCAGGGGACAGGTGGGCTTCCTTCCCGGAGGCCCTCGAGCTGCCCACATGGCTTGGGAGACCCTGCAAGCGGCCTGCCCAAGGTTCGCTTCGGTGGCTGGGGAGGGAGAGAGGGTGGCATGGAATGCTGTCCTGGTCCTTGTGGGCGGTAGCTGGCCAGGTGTTGGGCTCCCCAGTTTCTGGTACTGAAGTGCAGATGGGTTTCCTGTCAGAGCCATGCACCATTAATGTAAGGCTGTAGCCGTGTGGATTAAAGGCTCTTGGTGCTCCAGCCAGGTCTCAGGGCTGTGCCTCAGAGGTGGGAGAACCAACTTCAGGACACTGGTCCACAACAGACCTCCCAGTCCATGTAATATCAAATGGCAAAAATCTCCCAGAGATCTCCATCTCAACACCAAGACCCAGCTTCACTCAAAGACCAGCAAGCTACACTGCTGGACACACTATGCCAAACAACTAGCAAAACAGGAACACAGCCCCATCCATTAGCAGAGAGGTTACATAAAACCATAATAAGCCTACAGATACCCCCAAACACACCACCAGACGTGGATCTGCCCACCAGAAAGGCAAGATCCAGCCTACTCAACCAGAACACAGGCACTAGTCCCCTCAACCAGGAAACCTACTAAAGCCATTGAACCAACCTTAGCCACTGGGGACAGACAGCAAAAACAACGGGAACTAAGAACCTGCAGCCTGTGAAAAAGAGACCTCAAACAGAGTAAGATAAGCAAAATGAAAAGACAGAAAAACACACAGCAGATGAAGGAGCAAGGTACAAACCCACCAGAACTAACAAATGAAGAAGAAAAGGACAGTCTACCTGAAAACAGAATTCAGAATAATGATAGTAAAGATGATCCAAAATCTTGGTAATAGAATAGAGAAAATGCAAGAAACATTTAACAAGGATCTTAAAGAACTAAAGAGGAAGCAAGCAATGATGAACAACACAATAAATGAAATTAAAAATACTCTAGATGGTATAAATAGCAGAATAACTGAGGCAGAAGAACGGATAAGTGACCTGGAAGATAAAATAATGGAAATAACGACTGCAGAGCAGAATAAAGAAAAAAGAATGAAAAGAACTGAGGACAGTCTCAGAGACCTCTGGGACAATATTAAACACACGAACATTCGAATTATAGGGGTCCCAGAAGAAGAAGAGAAAAAGAAAGGGACTGAGAAAATATTTGAAGAGATTATAGTTGAAAACTTCCCTAATATAGGAAAGGAAACAGTTAATCAAGTCCAAGAAGCACAGAGAGTCCCATACAGGATAAATCCAAGGAGAAACACAAGAAGACACATATTAATCAAACTATCAAAAAATTAAATACAAAGAAAACATATTAAAAGCAGCAAGGGAAAAAGAAACAAATAACACACAAGGGAACCCCCATAAGGTTAACAGCTGATTTAGCAGAAACTCTGCAAGCCAGAAGGGAGTGGCAGGACATATTTAAAGTGATGAAGGAAAAAAAACCTACAACCAAGATTACTCTATCCAACAAGGATCTCATTCAGATTTGATGGAGAAATTAAAACCTTTACAGACAAGAAAAAGCTGAGAGAGTTCAGCACCAGCAAGCCAGCTTTACAACAAATGCTAAAGGAACTTCTCTAGGCAAGAAACACAAGAGAAGGAAAATTCCTACAAGAATAAACCCAAAACAATTAAGTAAATGGTAAAAGGAACATACACATCAATAATTACCTTAAATGTAAATGGCTTAAATGCTCCCAGCAAAAGACACAGACTGGCAGCATGGATACAAAAACAAGACCCGTATGTATGCTGTCTACAAGAGACCCACTTGAGATCTAGGGACACATACAGACTGAAACTGAGGGGATGGAAAAAGATATTCCATGGAAGTGGAAATCAGAAGAAAGCTGGAGTAGCAATTCTCATATCAGACAAAATTGACTTTAAAATAAAGACTATTACAAGAGACAAAGAAGGAAACTACATAATGAACAAAGGATTGATCCATGAAGAAGATATAACAATTGTAAATATTTATGCACCCAACACAGGAGCACCTCAATACATAAGGCAAATACTAACAGCCATAAAAGGGGAAATCGACAGTAATACAATCATAGTAGGGGACTTTAACACCCCACCTTCACCAATGGACTGATCATCCAAAGTGAAAATAAATAAGGAAACACAAGTTTTAAATGAAAAATTAAACAAGATCAACTTAATTGATATTTATAGGACATTCCATCCAAAGACAACAGAATACACATTTTTCTCAAGTGCTCATGGAATATTCTCCAGGATAGATTATATCTTGGGTCACAAATCTAGCTTTGGTAAATTTAAGGGAATTGAAATCATATCAAGTAACTTTTCTGGCCACAATGTTATGAGACTAGATATCAATTACAGGAAAAGATCTGTAAAATATACAAGCACATGGAGGCTAAACAATACACTACTTAATAACGAAGTGATCACTGAAGAAATCAAAGAGGAAATTAAAAAATACTTAGAAACAAATGACAATGGAGACACGATGACCCAAAACCTATAAGATGCAGCAATAACAGTTTGAAGAGGGAAGTTTATAGCAATGCAATCCTACTTTAAGAAACAGAAAAAATCTTGAATAAACAATGTAACCTTGCACCTAAAGCAATTAGAGAAAGAAGAACAAAAAACCCCCCAAATTAAGCAGAAGGAATGAAATCATAAAGATCAGATCAGAAATAAATGAAAAAGAAATGAAGGAAACTATATCAAAGATCAATAAAACTAAAAGCTAGTTCTTGGAGAAGATAAAGAAAATTGATAAACCATTAGTCAGACTCAACAAGAAAAAAAAGGGAGAACACTCAAATCAGTAGAATTAGAAATGAAAAAGGAGAAGTAACAACTGACACTGCAGAAATACAAAACATTATGAGAGATTACTACAAGCAACTCGATACCAATAAAATGGACAACCTGGAAGAATTGGACAAATTCTTAGAAATTCACAGCCTGCTGAGACTGAACCAGGAAGAAATAGAAAATATGAACAGACCAATCACAAGCACTGAAATTGAAACTGTGATTTAAAATCTTCCAACAAAAAAAAGTCCAGGACCAGATGGCTTCACAGGAGAATTCTATAAAATATTTAGAGAAGACCTAACGCCCATCCTTCTCAAACGCTTCCAAAAGATAGCAGAGGGAGAAACACTCCCAAATTCATTCCATGAGACTACCATCACCCTGATACCAAAACCAGACAAGGACGTCATGAAGAAAGAAAACTACAGGCCAATATCACTGATGAACATAGATGCAAAAATCCTCAACAAAATACTAGCAAAAAGAATCTAACAGCACATTAAAAGGATCATACACCATGATCAAGTGGGGTTTATTCCAGGAATGCAAGGACTCTTCAATATACGCAAATCAATCAACATGATACACCATATCAACAAACTGAAGGAGAAAAGCCATATGATCATCTCAATAGATGCAGAGAAAACTTTTGACAAAGTTCAACACCCATTGATGTTAAAAACCCTGCAGAAAGAAATGCATAGAGTGAACTTTCCTCAACATAATAAAGTCCATATATGACAAACCCACAGCTAACATCATCCTCAATGGTGAAAAACTGAAACCATTTCCACAAAGATCAGGAACAAGACAAGGTGGCCCACTCTCACCACTCTTATTCAACATAGTTTTGGAAGTTCTAGCCACAGCAATCAGAGAAGAAAAATAAATAAAAGGAATCCATATCAGAAAAGAAGAAGTAAAGCTGTCACTGTTTGCAGATGACTTGATACTATACATAGCGAATCCTAAAGATGTTACCAGAAAACTACTAGAGCTAATCAATGAATTTGATAAAGTAGCAGGATACAAAATTAATGCACAGAAATCTCTGGCATTCTTATACACTAATGATGAAAAATCTGAGAGAGAAATTAATAAAACACTACCATTTACCATTGCAACAAAAAAAAATAAAATATCTAAAATAAACCTTCCTAAGGTGACAAAAGACCTGTACTCAGAAAATTATAAGACACTGATGAAAGAAATTAAAGATGATACAAATAGATGGAGAGATATACCATGTTCTTGGATTGGAAGAATCAACATTGTGAAAATGACTCTACTACCCAAAGCAATCTACAGATTCAATGCAATCCCTATCAAACTACCACTGGCATTTTTTACAGAACTAGAACAAAAAAATTCACAATTTGTATGGAAACACAAAAGACACTGAATATCCAAAGCAATCTTGAGAACGAAAAGTGGAGCTGGAGGAATCAGGCTCCCTAACTTCAGACTATACTACAAAGCTACAGTAATTAAGACAGTATGGTACTGGCACAAAAACAGAAATCTGGATCAATGGAACCGGATAGAAATCCCAGAGATAAACCCACACACATGTGGTCACCTTATCTTTGATAAAGGAGGCAAGAATAGACAGTGGAGAAAAGAAAACTTCTTCAATAAGTGGTGCTGGGAAAACTGGACAGGTACATGTAAAAGTAAGAAATTAGAACACCATACACAAAAATAAACTCAAATGTGTTAAAGATCTACATGTAAGGCCAGACACTATCAAACTCTTAGAGGAAAACCTAGGCAGAACACTCGATGACATAAATCACAGCAAGATCCTTTTTGACTCACCTCCTAGAGAAATGGAAATAAAAACAAAATTTAACAAATGGGACCTAATGAAAATTAAAAGCTTTTGCACAGCAAAGGATACCATAAACAAGACCAAAAGACAACCCTCAGAATGGGAGAAAATAGTTGCAAATGAAGCAACTGAGACAGGATTAATCTCCAAAATTTACATGCAGCTCAATAACAAAAAACCAAAGAACCCAATCCAAAAATGGGCAGAAGACCTAAATAGACATTTATTCCAAGAAGATATACAGATTGCCAACAAACACATGAAAGAATGCTCAACATCATATGACCCAGCAATATACTGAGAAAACTATAATTCAAAAAGAATCATGTACCAAAATGTTCATTGCAACTCTATTTACAATAGCCAGGACATGGAAGCAACCTAAGTGTCCATCAACAGATGAATGGATAAAGTAGAAGTTGCACATATATACAATGGCATATTACTCAGCCATAAAAAGAAACAACATTGAGTTATTTGTAGTGAGGTGGATGGACCTTGAGTCTGTCATACAGAGTGAAGTAAGTCAGAAGGAGAAAAACACATACCGTATGCTAACACTTATATATGGAATCTAGGAGAAAAACAGATGTCATGATAAGCCTAGGGGTAGGATGGGAATAAAACACAGACTTACTAGAACATGGACTTGAGGATATGGGAGGGGGAAGTGTAAGCTGTGACGCAGTGAGATAGTGGCATGGACATATATACACTGCCAAACGTAGGGTGGATAGCTAGTGGGAAGCAGCCGCATGCCACAGGAAGATAAGCTAGGTGGTTTGTGACCCTCTAGAAGGGTGGGATACGGAAGGTGGGAGGGAGGGAGATGAAAGAGGGAGGAGATATGGGAACATATGTATATGTATAACTGATTCACTTTGTTGTAAAGCAGAAACTAACATACCATTGTAAGGCAATTATACTCCAATAAAGATGTTTAAAAATATATATACATATGAATAAATGTTACCAAAGAGGTAAAAGGTAAAAAAATATAAGACATTTATGAAAGAAGTTGAAGAAGACAAAAACAAATGGAAAGATACAATGTGCTCATGGATTGGAAGAAATAATATTGTTAAAATAAACATGCTACACAAGAAAATCTACAGATTCAGTGCAATACATATCAAATACAAAGGCATTTTTCACAGAACAAGAGCAAAGCATTTTAAAATTTGTGTAGAAACACAAAAGACCCAAGCAATCTTGAGAAAGAAGTACAAAGCTGGAGGTATCATGCTCCCTAATTTCAAAATATACTACAAAGCTACACTAATCACAACAGTGTCATAATGCTGGCACAAAAAGAGACACATAGATCAATGGAACAGAATAGAGGAGCCAGAAGTAACCCCTCACTTATATGGTCAGTTAAACTACATTGGGGGAAAATCTCCCTCTTCAATAAATAATGTTGGGAAAACTATAATCAAACTGTCTCACACCATATACAAAAATAAACTCAAAGACCTGAGAACATAAAACTCCCAGAAGAGTTTTACCACTGGCATTTTTTTAAATGCCAATAGGCAATACACTCTTTGTCAATAGGCAATGCAAATTGATTTTTTGTCAAAAATCAATAGGCAATACACTCTTTGTCATCAGTCTTAGCCATATTTTTTTGGCTATGTCTCCTCAGGTAAGGGAAATAAAGGCAAAAATAAGCAAATGGGAGCACACTAAACTAAAAAGTTTTACACAGTGAAGGAGACCATCAACAAAATGAAAACAGCCTACTGAATGGGAGAAGATATTAACAATCAATGTATACGATAAGTGGTTAATATCCAAAATATGCAAAGAACTCACACCATACAACTCAACAGCAAAAAATAAAATAACAAAACAAGCAAACAAACAAAAAAGAACTCCATCTGATTAAAAAAGGGGCAGCGGACCTGAAATGGCATTTTTCCAGAGACATGCAGATGACCAACAGACACATAAAAAAGATGATTGATGTCACTAATCATCAGGGAAATGCAAACCAAAACCACAGTGAGGTACTATCTCACATCTGTCAGATGGCGGTTATCAGTAAGACAATAAATAACAAGTGTTGGCAAGGATGTAGAGAAAAGGGAATCCTGGTACACTGCTGGTGGTATTGCAAATTGGTGCTGTCACTATGGAAAACAGTATGGAGTTTCCTCAAAAAATTAAAAATAGACCTGTAATATGATCCAGGAATTTCATTTCTGGGTATTTATTTAAGAAAATAAAAACACTAATTCAAAAAGATATATATATTGCAACATTATTTACAATAGCCAAGATATGGAAGCAACCTAAGTGTCCAACGATAGAGGAATGGATAAAGTAGATGTGGTATGTATACAATGGAATAATTTCAACCATTAAAAAATGGAATACTGCCATTTGAGAAAACGTGGATGGATCTAAGGGGTATTGTACTAATTGAAATACGTCAGATAGAGATGACAAATACCATGTGATCTCATTTATATGTGGAATCCAAAAAACAAAACACACAAACAAAATAAAACAAAAACAGACTCATACATACAGAGAAGAAATACGTGGTTTTCTAAGGGTAGGGGAATGGTGGGGAGTGAAATAGGTGAACTGGATGAAGAGTTACAAATCTCCAGTTATAAAATAAGTGATAGGGATGTAATATACGGCATAAGGAATATCGTCAGCAATATTGTAATAACTTTGTATGGAGACAGATGGTTATTACACCTATCATGATATCATTTTATAATGTGTGAAAATACCAAATCACTATATAGTACAACTGAAACTAATAATATTGCATGTCAACTATATTTCAATAAAAAATGAAATAAAGAAAAATAAATCGATAACAAAGAACTTTAAAATATTCATATTATTTGTCTCAGTACGTTCACTTTTGAAAAATTCTATTGAATTCATTGGATCTGTGGTTGCAGATATATTTACATATATTTATTGCCTCATTTTCTATAAAAATTTGTAATCAATCAAAGTGTCAACTACTGGCAGAAAATTTAAGTAAATTATGTTCTATTCATAAAGTTAAATATGCTGCTAACGACTTGTGCTATCATCTTAGAAATTTAAAAAAACTGATAGATAAGAAAACATCCAGTAACGTGTTTGGAAGACAAAACTGGGGCTATTTCCTGGAAAGTAGAAGAAAAGACAAAGATGAGAAAGACAGAAAATCAGAGAACCCATTGGGAGGGCCAACATCCTACTAATAGGAGAATTAATTAAATTAGTGGGAAAGAAAATGATCAAAGAAAAGAAATGCAAGGACATTTTCCAGAACTAAAAATATTCATTTCCATATTTCTCAGCCCAATGAGTGCCCAGCACAATGAATGGGGGGGGTGGGTGGAAGGAGGTGAACCACAACACACAAACATGTTTATGAAATCCCAGAACACTGGAGATAAATAGAAGAGTCTAAATTCTTCCAGGAAGGAGAATCAGGTCTCAGACAAAAGACCAGAATGAGAGTGGCAGTAGACTTTCTCAACAGGAACACTATAGGCCAGAATAAAAAATGCCTTTAAAAATCAGATTTTGAGGGCTTCCCTGGTGGCGCAGTGGTTGAGAGTCCGCCTACCGATGCAGGGGACGCGGGTTCGTGCCCCGGTCTGGGAGGATCCCACGTGCCGTGGAGCGGCTGGGCCCGTGAGCCGTGGCCGCTGCGCCTGCGCGTCCGGAGCCTGTGCTCCGCAACGGGAGAGGCCACAACAGTGAGGCCCGCATACCAAAAAAAAAAAAAAAAAAAAATCAGATTTTGACCTAGAGGTCTATATTTAACCAAACCATCAATTAAGTAGAAAAATAGAATAAAGGCATATTTTGACAAGCAAAATCTCAAAAACTATGCCTGAATTTGGCCTTGCTCAAATATTCTCAAGAAGCCATAGATGGATGATTTCTACCAAAGCAAGGAGTTACACCAAAAAGAGAAGAGCATAGGGCTCCATAAGCCAGGGTCTCAGATAGAAGGAAGGCCAGGAAAATCCAAGGATGATGGCAAGAAAAGCTCTGGGGACAGCTGTACAGCAAGTTGTAAGGGAAACCTGCCTTAAATAAAACCAAGCAGACAGAGAGCTTCTGAATGGATATCTCCTCCAGTTTACCATAATCCCTACCACTCTTATAAATCTGTCAACCCTGAAAGACTACCTGATATATTTGAATGTGTAGGAAATTGGTTTGAGGAATTTTATAGAACTATTAAATGGTGTGAAAAGACTAAGAGATTAAAACAAAATTAAGCCAAAATTTTAGTGGGGCAATATTAATACCATAGTACAGAATAAGTTGAGCAATAATTATAGCTAAATTTTATTGAATACTCCTGATATGACACTAATGTTTTAAGCCTTTTTACATGTTAACTCATTTAATCTTTAAAACCACCCTAACAAGTTGATATTCTTGATATCTTTATTATACAGTGAGGGAATAATAGAGCAGTGATGTACCTAAGGTACCAGAGTGGAATTCAAACTCAGATTGTCAGGTTCTAAGCCACTTCTCTAAGAAAGAAGATGTAATCACAGTACTCAGTTTGGAGCAGCAGTCAACAATATTTGCATAGTCAAAATGATAAAACTGATGAATACAGATTGACCTCCAAACTATCATATAGCCATATCAAGAGGATAGAAGAGTAGGAATAAAAAAGAATGTGGTAACAAATAAACATATGACATAAAACACTTCACCTGTAATAAGATAGTCAGTAAGTAATATCCAAACACACACATGTATATATCTGTGTGTGTCTGTGTGTATGTGTGTGTGTGTACATTTAGATGTTTATTGACTTTATTGCAGGTGATGTATGTGTGTGTATTTGAAAAATAGAGATAAATGTCAGAAGAAAAGAAAAAATACTAATTGTAGCTTCTAGTAGCCATTTAGTAGCATTTGATTTCTAATTTAAAACTATGTGCATGTATTACATGCACATATATAACTATAGTATATTGCTCTCTAGGTATATTTGATGCTGACATAGATTTTTGAAGGTATTAGTCACTAGAGGGTGAAAGCCTGGCAGAGTAGGGAGCTCCAGGACCCTGCTCCCACCCCACAACTAGCCAAGCATCTGCGTCATCTCCCCTGGTTCTGTACCTATGTTCTCTCAGTTGTGAAATATTTTTTTAATGGCATCTCTGCTAATGAAGTAACATTAAGTGAAAGAAGGAAGATACGAGTTATATGAAACAAATTATGAGATTCAAATTATAAAGTTGAATAGTTAATTATTAGAGAAATGCAAATCAAAACTATGCTGTATCACCTCACACAAGTCAGAATGGACATCATCAAAAAGTTTACAAGTAGGAATTTCCCTGGTGGTCTAGTGGTTAAGAATCCACCTTCCAATGCAGGGGACATGGGTTTGATCCCTGGTCAGGGAACTAAGATCCCACATGCTGCAGGGCAACTAAGCCCACACACACTAGAGCCTGCATGCCTTGACTGGAGAGTCCATGTGCCGCAACTACTTAGCCTGCATGCTCTGGAGCCCACCCACCACAACTAGAGAGAAACCCACCCCTGCCACACTAAGACATGATGCAGCCAAAAAAAAAAAAAAATGTCTACAAGTAATACATGCTGGAGAAGGTGTGAAGAAAAGGGAACCCTCCTACACTGTTGGTAGGAATGGTGCAGCCACTAAACAGAACAGTATGGAGATTCCTTAAAAAACCAAAAATAGAGTTACCATATGATCCAGCAATCCAACTCCTGGGCATATATCTGAAAACAACCCTCTAATTTGAAAAGATACATGCACCCCAAAGTTCATAGCAGCACTATTTACAATAGGCAAGACATGGGAGCAACCTAAGTGTCCATCAACAGGTGAATGGATAAAGAAGATGTGGCATATATATACAATGGAATATTACTCAGCCATAAAAAGAATGAAATAATGCCATTTGCAACAACATGGGTGCACCTAGATATTATCATACTAAGTGAAGTAAGTCAGACAAAGACAAACATCATATGATATCACATATATGTGGAATCTAAAAAATGATACAAATGAACTTGTTTACAAAACAGAAACAGACTAATAGACATAGAAAACAAACTTATGGTTACCAATGGGGAAAGGGGGGAGGGATACATTAGGAACTTGTGATTAACAGATACACACTACTATATATAAAATAGATAAACAACAAAGAGTTATTGTATAGCATATGGCAGTGGTCCTCAACCTCTGGGCTGCAGACCAGTGAGGACTTCAGAGCAGGAGGTGAACGGTGGGCAAATGAGTGAAGCTTCATCTGCTGTTTCCCATCGCTTATCATCGCTCGCCATTGCTTGCATTACTGTCTGAACCATTGCTCACATTACCGCCTGAACCATCGCCTCTCCCCCTGCCACCCCACCACTGTGCATGGAAAAATTGTCTTCCATGAAGCAGGTCCCTGCTGCCAAAAAGTTGGGGACCACTGGTTACAATCTCTATTTACCATCCTTATAATTACAGGAAGAGCTCTCTCCCTTGGATCCAGGAGTCCAGGTACACAATGAGCGTCCAGCTGGGCAGGAGGCAGATGCAGCCAGGTAAGATTGTTGGCCATCCGTAACCATCAATTCCTTGTTCAGTTACATTAAATATACAAAGAAGGAATAGGAAGAAGTCTAATTTCCCATTCCTACAGAAAGTCACAGTACATCATAAATTCCTCCTCCCTTGTCAGCATACAAGTGTTCTTATGATAGCTTGCTTAGAACTTCTCCCGACAATGCTTTGAGCTTTCCAAAGCTAGGGCAGGTGGAGCTCAAGAATGTGCTTCCGAGCTTGATGCCCACAGCCCCAAATTCCAAAGTCCCTTTGGCCAACTGGAGATAGGTTTAGCAACTGTCCCAGCTTGCCTGGGATTGAGGAGTTTTCCAGGAAATGAGACTTTCAGTGCTAAAATGAGGAATAACTCCAACAAACCAGGATGAGTTGGTCACTCTTGCTGGAAGTCACCCTTGTTGGAAGTCATTATTAGAGCAACAGAGGTGGGGATTGATAAGCATCTCTGCTAGGCAGGCAGGGGCTGACTTGGGAATACCTTTGGTCCCTCTGGCCTCTTCCACAGGGACAGTGACTGGAAGACAGGAAATTCACTGTAAGAGTGTGAAATCATATCCTCTCAGATGAGTTGTAAAGAATTCATTACATTTGAAAGGCAGCTTTTAATGTCATGTGTAAGGCCAAAAGCACAGGGAGACTGGTAGGTAAAACAATAGCTGAGAATGCAGATGTGGAAGATTGAGAAGTCTCTCTCAGAGACAGCTTGTTCCTTAGCTCCAACTAAGGTTACCAGACACAGTGAGGGCCCAATGTGTTCAGATCTTCCCATTTTCCAGGGAAAACCAGAAACCTGGATTTTTATATGAAATCTCAATGTTTCAATGTGATCAACTAATTCCAGAAACATGGAACCACTGTAGTCTTTCAAAACTCATGTCTGTGTATGATGCATGTTCTCTGTATAAGTAAGATACATGTCTTTGTGACTCTAATCAAGCATTCACCACGTGGTACAAAAGAAGCTTGGGAGGAATCAGAAAACTTTTACAGGATTCACCATTTGGCCTCAACTGCTTTGTAATTCTGATTGTTCCCCCTTTTTCTTTCTTCAGATGTACAGGTGACCCCACCCTCCACACAGGTGCCAGACACAGGCAATAAGGGAGCTCTCCTTGATTTGTTTCTTTGCTCCTCCCTCAACTCCCCACTCCCCCAACAAGACTTGAATGTTAAAATGGTCATTCCTCTGCAAGGTGGCACATGGCTTTAGAGCAACTATTATAGCCCAAACTTATGATTTAGTTATCACTATCTTGTATTTTAGAAATTCCTGCTGCAGGGTCAAATTCCCTAGGTTCCTCTTTGTCCTTTAAAATCAATATCCCATGCAGACACACTGGAAGGGAAAACTCCTGGGCCTGAGCTCACTAATCAGAAGAGCAAGTCCCTATAGATGTTGGTGTCTGAAAGAAGGTTTATGATAACACCCTTAATTAGCTTTCAGAGATTAATTTTCTTTTGGCAGATTAAGGTTACCCTTGTAAATTAACAAATATAAGCCATCTGAGATACTAGTGAAGGGAAAAAGTCAACCCTTGCTGATCTTCCAAACTTTGGCAGCCCTGAAATCCCCAAATAGTGGGAGAAATTGGGTCCTATGGAGAGTGCTCCTCAAAGTGTCATTTGAAGACCTCTTGTATCAAAAACACCTGGCTGTGCTTTAAAATATATATTTCAGGACCCAACTCTCAACCTAACAAATCAGCTTCTATAGTAGGGAGGCCCACAACTCTGAACTTTAACAAGCGCCCTGGGTGGTTCTTACACACAGTAAATTATAAGACCCATGCCCATGGGGTCTTTATTCTTGCTTTCTAAGCAGCCACCAAAGCCTCAGCTGTCAGGCTGGCAAAGTGAGGAGGAAGTTAGCCTCGTCTCACCCTTTGATTAGATAAAAGAGCCTAAAGAATATGAAAGAAGAATATGAGAGAGGAGGAACTACTAATATGAAGATTAGAAAATCACATTTGAAATGATGGAGCTTTAAAAGAGTCTATTATAAAAGGAGACAGCCCACTCTTGTAACAGAAAGGGCTCTGAAAGGTAGGTAGGATTTATTTCAAATGTACCTCACATCAGGGTCTTGGCTAGGCACTGTCATTCATTTCTTCAACAACATTTACTGTACACACACACAGACACACACAAGAATTCAAGCTCATACACATGGAATGGAATACATAGGATCACTTAACAATTGATGACATGTATAGGTCACATGAAGTTATGAAAATCATTCTGTGCAAATAGCATAAACTGTTAGTAAGATAAACATAAGCTAAAAGACAGTAGTGAGATAGTTTGACATACTACCAATCAATCTGGTAAACCAAGTAGACAAAACTTAGTGTTAGAGAATTTTAATAATGCCACCAATAAGTTGAAGTTAATTGATATGTAGCAAAGAGCACAACCTAAAATGAATAATCAATCCATGGTTGCCCTCAAACGTTGAGGTGTGCATAGGCACATTTTTCCAAAGAGCAATCTGTAATATGTACAAAAGTCTTTGAAATGTGTATTGTCTTTAATCCTGAAATTTTATAACTAGGAATTTATACTATGGACCAATCTGTATGTACAAAGATGGTGACTGAAACATATACCTGTGCAAGTATAAAAGTTAAAGCTGTTTCTTTGACATATTTTTTTATCAAAGCAAACATTTCTCCAGATGAAAATGCAAAGCACAGTTTGTGAAATGCTGGTTGAATCAGAGAAGATGTTTCCCAGGTTCTGGTGGATCCTCAAAAGAGATTTTCATTTTCAATGAAGTTAGTTCTCTGGTCCTGGAGAGGCTCATGGCCAGTAGAAGGCACACTGACAACTGTCAGGGGCTGGTTGGAGATATGGACATCTCAATGTCCTCATCTTGGAAAGTGGCCAGGTGTGAGGATCTGGTGAGATACCTTAGAATCCAGGTTTTCAGTTGTAAATCAAGACCACACCTCCCCCTATTCCCTGACATTATACAGGTCCATGCTGAAAACAGATACCACTGGGGCAAAGGAGGGCCAAGGAATACTCCCCAGTTTGAGTTATCTAAAAATAAATAGACCAAAGAGCATAGGAAAAGTTAAGAAATGTGTGTCACCAAAATAAGAATACCTGTGGGGGAGAGGAAAATTTGATCAGGAAGTATACAGGAGTTTTCAAATGCATTGATAATATTTTACATCTTAAGTCAGATAGATGTCAGGTACTTGGCCGTTTGTTATGTCATTCTTTACACCTCTCTGTGTCTGGAATATTCCATAATTTTTAGAAAGACATGTATTAATCTTCTAGGCTGAAGCAATAAGCTGTGAAAGGACTGTGACATCTTGGGCTCAAGAGATAGATGTAAGAATGTAGAGACATTTCTTTTTTGTGTTTTTCTTTTTCATGTAAAATGTAAACAACACTTTAAATCAAAACCAAACCAAATTAAGGTAGCAAGAGAGTAAGAGGAAGGCCATATGTAAACAACAGCATGGGTTGACTGAAAGCAGCAAATGGACCTTTTAAAAATAGCCAGTTTTAAGTACTGTGTGATATCACTTACAAGGAATCTGAAAAATACAACAAACAAATGAATATAACAAAAGAGAAACAGACATACAGACATAGAGGACAAGCTCGTGGTTACCAACAGGGAGAGGGGAGGGAGGAGGGGCAATATAGGGGTAAGGGATTAAAAGGTACAAACTGTTATGTATAAAACAAGCTATAAGGATAAATACATCTTTATAATGCAGGAAATATAGCCAATATTTTATAATAACTATGAATGGAGTATAACATTAAAAATTGTGAATTACTACACTTGTAACTTACATAATATTTTATTGGTTTGACCATAAATTTCATTTGGGTTTTTCCATAACATCTTACAGAAAAATCTGAACGAACTTTTTGGCCAAACCAATACATCAACTATACTTCAATAAACATGTATAGAAGGTTTGAAGTTATCTGTGCACCAGCTTCAGAGGCAGCAGCTTCCACTGTCACCCAAGAACTCTGCTCTGGGGTTGGTGATATATGAGATTTCAAAATTATCTGCTCTCATAGCTTATGGGTGTGTGTGTGTGTGTGTGTGTGTGTGTGTGTGTGTGTGTGTGTGTGTGTGTTGGGGAGTAGCTAGGGATTCAGAGGAGTACAGAGGCTCCAAAGTAAATAAGTGGATGAATGTTTGATTGCCACCTTTTATTCCTGGTATGGAGAGAGATCCTTTCAGCATTTCCTTACCAGATAACATGGGTCCATGTCCTTGTTCACAGACAAGGGAGAGAAACACAGTAGGGAACTGGGTACTCTGCCGTACTCCAGCTAGAGGGGATAAAAGTGGGCAGGAGTCCTGATCCACACTGAGGTGGGGGCCCCCTCTTTCCAAGGGACACTTTTATAGTTCCTGAGGAACAGTCCACCCCAGGACACTTTCAAGGATCAGAAGGCCCAGGGCAGAATGGTAGATTGATATGGGTAATAGAGAAGTACAGGAGGCAGAAGTGTACAGTATCTAGGCATAGCCACAAGGGTTCCCTGTGCGGCCAGTGCTGAAGTCAAGAGGAGGATGTGAAGTGCGTTCATGTAAATATGGCCCTCTCATTGAATGCCAGGTGGTAGAAGGTGATGGAAGGAAGATCATATCCCAGAGAACACCTAATGACACTGTCGGAAGATTCCAGATAACCACATGCATTGTTATAACCTGTGTCTATTTCTCCTACCACATATCCTACCAACATATTGAGTTTTAGTGTCACAATGGAAGGAAGTAAAATACTACCTAGACATGAACAAGTGACCTTTGCTAAAATTATTATGAGATTAAGATTAATGTCTTTCATACTTTTCTGTACCGACTCTATGAATGAGTGAATTAACAGGAATTAAAAGGCATGCCTGAATGAAACTAAATTAGGAGAAAAGCTAGTTTATATCAATTTTTATTAAATAATGAAATCTAAACATGCTATTTATGCTCCATCATCAATAAAATGCTTTCAGTTTCTCCATGATTAAATGATATTGTTTCCACAGACTCCTTTAATCTTGGTCTGATATCATTTACTATAATAAACAATTGAAATTTAATTTACAGAATTAATGGGGTCATGACCCTGTACAATATTTTATAGCCAAGAAGCATGTTTGTTGAGAAAAGTAAGACTCTCACAGTACAAACAACCTGAATCTCTCCAGTTTTGTGTCAAGAAATCAGAATTTCTATCATTGATGTTAGGACTCTTCTATGAGAGCATTGTTTGTACCAAAATGAGGTTTTTTAAGCTTGTTATTTGGGAAGTAAAACTAGATTGTTTCCAGCATCAAAATTTGGTTTGTAAACAAGTCACACTCCAGAATCTAAGACAAATTGGATGGTAGTGGAAGAACACACTTACATTCAAGGCTATCTCATGGGGATGAATAGTCCTAGGGCTATTTATAGAAATTCCATCAGATAAAAGAAGACATAGGTTTACCTCTGGGAAGGGCCAAGGTGGAATGGATTATATCCCAATCAGAGGGATGAGGCAAAGATGTAGCTCCCAGAGGTAGGATAATGTACACAGCTCTGGCATGTAGATGACAGGTTGGGACGCTAACATCTCTTCCAACCTCCTCCTAGTGTGCCTTCCTCTTTTCTACTACAGAGGCTGGGAAGCTGAAAATTATATGTTCCAGACTTCTCTGCACTAAAATGATCAGATGCATTCATGTGAGGCCTGAATTTAGCACCGAGTTCTGAGGGAGGAGGTTACAGCATGTGAGACATCCATGTTGCTAATTATGGCTCTAATTGGCATGTAAGTGTCCAGGAGCTCACTCCTCTGGTGGCAGCTGTTTGATCCCCAGTTAGAAATGGAGTGGTGTGTGATCCTGGAGCCAGAATGGGGTACAATGTCTTACTGGTTTACCAAATTTCTAATTATGGCACAAATACAGATCTCTTGGTCAGTTTTGTTCCAAAAGTCATTTCTAGAGACCTAGCCTAGAACCTGCTTTTTAAAACCCTTCCAAAAATTTGGAAGCACCTAAATCCTTTTCTATTTGTGTCTAATGGGACTCTTACTGATATCACATCTCCCCCATTGATAATAATTTATCACAATTATTCTAGTTAATCTTTCTGGTACATAGAAGCCCAAATCAGTACTTTCTAAAGCAGAAACATATGTTGAGATATTGATAGATTGCTTTTTCCTGTCCCATAGTCTATCCTCCCTTGTTTAGTCTTCAGAAGTAGCTTGCTTTTTTTTTTTTTTTTTTTTCCAGAGAGCACTCACAGGAAGCAAACCCATAGGCAAGGAAGAGTCATTTTCTTGACTTTTTGGTTCTCAGACTTTCAAATCTTTGGTTAAGAGGATACTCTTGAAAGCCAGTGCAGTATTGATTTATAAGAACTCAGTTTATGAGAGAGAAATAATTTTCATTTTGAACTCTTAAAAAAAAAAAAGGTCTAGCTTAGAAAGAGCAAGGACCAAACTTGGAGAACAAAAGGTGTGGAGTTTATACCATAACATACAGAGTTAGAAAAAGAAAAGGTATAATGTCATAAAATTTTTCTTCTTTAAATGAGGTAAGAATTCCAGTCAGCAATAAGGGAAAACTAGCAGGAAGTTAATGAGAACTTTGATGCTGCTGGGATATCCAAGAATAGACTCAGGTCCTTACCTCAAGTTTCAGGTACTGCATATGTGATGGGAACTTAAGACACATTTTTAGGGCCAATATGAGAGCATAGGATGTGTCCTTGGAATTCACTTGTCAGAGCATAGCCTGGGAGTCTCAAGTCTCATCCAACATTGCTCTTGAATGGTCGAGTGGCAATGTCCCAGGGAAGAGTTTGGGTATATGTGCCTAAGGGCAGCTTCACATAATCAGCACTTCCCAGCAGAGGGAAGAGTAAATTACTGTGAAGCTAAAGAGACTTAAGTTCTGGACCTCCCTCTTATAAAGCCTGGGAGGGCCCAAAAATGTGTTCACAAGTAAGATATCTTAGCTGCAATTACTTAAGACTACTGTTTCTTTCTTTTCCATCTGTCCCTCAGTCACAATTCCCTTGTATAGAGTGAAATATTTGAGATCTGTGTAAAAGAAAGGTTAGTTGATAATACATAGCAGTTGCGTGTATTGGATATATTTACATGGCTAGCAGAAACTTTACATAGTCATCCTAGTGTAGAAATATCTTCCAGGAATACTCTCATTATCTTAAACTGTGTTGTCCTATCTGACATCATGATGGAAAGATGCAGAGTCAAAGAACATATTATAATATGAATAGATCTTGTAGTGCCCAGAACTACCAGAAAAATGTGGGTAGTGGAGAAGAAACCATAGCTGAAATGTATGGCACCAGAGGCTAATCTGTGGGAAATTCTAAACAACAATGTGTGAAATTGTAAACTGAGAGTTTGGTTCTCATTGCCATCTTGTCAACAAAGACATTCTCTCCTCTTGGAAACATACTCAACTTTTTTTTTTTTAATGAGAATCATACAAAATAGAATTTACCAGAATTTCTTTGTTAGTAAGGCACAGCTTGTATTAATACTTTCAAGAGAGCATATGTCTGCCTGTGAAGCCACGTTTTACCAACCATCCTGAAGGAAACACTGAATTATCTTTCTATTCTACTTCTTAAAAAACTATTCTAAAATTGTTGTAACTTAAGAGGTAATGGAAGAATATGCCAGAAAAGTGGGGCGGGGGGCGGGGAGCAAAAGTACTACTGAGCTAAAACAGTAAATTAAGTAAAAGTATTTTTCTAAATTTTGTAATGTTTGTGGTATCTCAACTTTTTTAAATGTTAAATTTGTTGTAATTTCTTTTCTCATTAAAAGTAAAAATTCACTTTTTTCCTAATTTTGTATGTTTTATTTCTTTAAAAAGCCCCCATCCCCAACTTATATAAAGTACAGGTCCCATAAAACAAGGATACATCCATGACTTCCAGCCTAGAATTCCTGAGCCATGCAAAGGGGTGCAAGAAGTTCTGAGAGGAAATATCCAAAAGGGGTCAGTGCTCAGGACATGGAAGGTGAAACGTGTGGTGTTTTTGGCCTGAGGTAAAGACAAGAGTATTGATCTGACAAGAGAATCTTATCCGGGCCAAGAAAGATAGAGGATGGCTTATAGAGCAGAAGTTCCCTCCTTTAATGACAGGAAGATAGCTCAGCCTCCCCAGCCCCAATCTTGTACCAACGAGGATAAAAATAAAAGGAGGTATAAAAATCTTGAATTGCCATAAAGCAATTAACTATCTGAGCTACTTTGAATTGATGATTAAGTTTTCCACAGTTAGTGGAAATACAGTCTTAACAACAAAATTAAGTTCAGTTATAGGAAAACAAAACATGCATTTGAATTCCGGAATCAATGACTTGAAAAATTCATTAGACTCCACAAATACTTTGGCTTTCTTCCACAACCATCAGGGCAAGCTACAGAGATAGAGATTGCACAGTATGGTTCCTTTCAGTGAGACATCACTGAGAACTGGAGGGTTACGGTGGTCCATATAAAGGAAGAGAGATGGAGAGGGCCAGGTATGGGGTCAACTGCCCCAGATACTTCAAATAGGCCAAGGAGCCTGTCCTCTTTATTGCAGGACCAGGGCCAGAGCACAGAACTGGTTTTACATCTCCATTCATTCATTCAACAAACATTTACCGGGAGCATCCTATGAGCCTGAAAATATAGCAGTGACACAACAAAGTTCCTGCTCTTGTGAAGCTTACACTCTAGCACAGGAAAGAGAGACAATATCCAGGTAAACTATTAGGTAGTTTAGGTAGTGATACATGCTATGCAGAAAAATAAGGCAGAGATGGAAGAGATAGTGAGACGACAGAGGGAGGATGTTACTTCACACAGGGAAGTTAGGAAAGATCTTCCCGAGAAGCTGAAAAATGCGAAGTTAATTAAAGGAATGAAAACGTCAGTCTTGTGAAACCTGTTGGAAGAATTTCCCAAACAGGTGGAAAAGAAAGAGAAAAAGCCCAAGATAAGTGCCTGGTCGAATGACTGAGGAATGGGAGGGAAACTAGTGAGGGTGCTGTGGAAGAAGGGAAGGAATTCATAAACATGACCAGAAGCTGGTCTTTGGGGGCCTGGCAAGGACTTTGGATTTTACTCTGTGAGATGAGAAACCACTGGAAGTTCTGGAGCGAGGATTGACTTAGTCAGACTTTGTTTTAAATTCATCTCTTCAGATGTTATGTGGAAAACTGGGGAGAAGGTGAGGGTGAAAGCAGGGAGACCAGTCAGGAGGTTACTGCATAATCTAAAAAATAACAGTAGCTTGAGCCACCACATACAGGTAGTGAGAAATGGTCTTATTCTGGATATATTTTGAAGAAAGCATCAACTGGATTTACCAACATCTTGGATATATATGTGGGAGACAGAACAGAGTTAATGATAACCCCAAATTTGTTTTTTTTAAACATCTTTATTGGAGTATAATTGCTTTACAATGGTGTGTTAGTTTCTGCTTTATAACAAAGTGAATCATATATATAAACATATATCCCCTTATCTCTTCCCTCTTGTATCTCCCTTCCTCCCACCCTCCCTATCCCACCCCTCTAGGTGGTCACAAATCACCAAGCTGATCTCCCTGTGCTATGCGGCAGTTTCCCAGTAGCTATTGGTTTTTAATCCTGAGCAATCCTTAAAACCAAGATGCTGTTTACTAAGATAGGGAAGACTCAGGAGGTGCAGATTTGGGGCAAGGAAATCGAAATCAATTCTGGACATATTCATTTTGAGATATCCATTAGATCGAAAGTGAAGGTGTCAAATAAGTAGTTGGGTATAAAAGTTCTGAATTCAGAGGAGAGAGAAAAATTTGGGAATCATCAATATATAAATGTCATTTAGCCATTCACAGCAACCATGGATGGAGCTAGAGACTATCATACTAAGTGAAGTACACCAGACAGAGAAAGACAAATATCATATGATATCACTTATACATGAATCTTAAAAAAAAAAGACACAAATGAACGTGTTTCCAGAACAGAAAGAGACTCACAAACACAGAAAACAAACTTATGGTTACCAAAGGTAAAAGCGGGGTGGAGGGGGAGGGATACATTAAGAGACTGGGATTAATATAAACCCACTACTACATATAAAATAAATAACCAACAAGGATGTACTCTATAGCACAGGGAACTATACTTAATATTATGTAATAACTATAAGGGAAAAGAATATAAAAAAGAATATATATATATATATAAATATATGTGTGTGTATATATATATCTGAATCGCTGTGCTGTACACCTGAAACTTACACAATATTGTAAATCAACTATACTTCAATAAAAATTATATATATATATATATATATATATATATATATATATATATATAATTTAAACCATGGGTCTGGATGAGATAATCTAGGAAATGAGGATTCTTAAAGGGAGAGAGAGAGATTGCCAAGGCCTGGGACACTTAGATATTTAGAGATTGTGGAGATAACAGAGAGCTGACAAGGGAGTTAATCTCTGCCAGTGAGATAATTCCTCTGCTTAGGCAGTATCTTTCCATCAAGAGCCAGGGACTGGAGTGAGCTTTTGAATTCTTTGGACTGGAAAGTTTCCTATCAGTTTTCCTAGGAGACTTGGCATTCTTCAAAGTGCTGGTCACGATCTGTGAGTGACTTCTACTGTGACTCCAGCCTGACATATGTTCAAAGAACACACCCACAATGGAGAGTACAATGTTGTCCAGAACAGCCTCCCCAAAACAATTCCTGCTTTGCCCAACTTGCTTCTTTTTCATTCCTGTATGTGTTAAACACCTGATTCTTAGCTGTTTCCATGTGTAGCCCTTATGTAGATCCTTGCTTTGGCCTTCCTAAATTGTTTCTAATTCCTCCCTCAAGAGGCTTGGCTTATTTTTTCCTACCATCAATGGCTAACAATGTCTCATATTGAGTTCAGTCAGCATATTGAGTTCTGAAAATAAATACACAATGTGAGAGTTGTGGGTAAGTTTTATTGTGGGGCAAAATGAGGACTACATCCTGGGAGAGAGCATATCAGCTAGCTCTGAGGAACTCCTCTAAAGAGGTGGTGGTGGGGTAAATATTATATATGATTTTAGTGAAGGGGGACACATGAAATCAGCACACATTTTTGCAGAAAGTTGTTGCCATCTCATGAAGGTTACTGCTAGTCATGAGGAACAGATGTCTGCATTAATGGTTTTAGTGCTTTTCTAGGTATGAGAAGATGTAAGAATTTGGGCTCATAAAATATTCTCCTGAGAATGTCTAATATTCTCCTGAAGGCCTGTTCTGCCACTTTTTCCCAGAGCACAGTGAACCTCATTCCTGCTTCCCACACTGAACTCCTTTCAGGGTGTGTTGAAGGTCAATGACTGCAGTGGCTAGTGACCTAATCCTCATAAAGGCAGATGGCAAGTGCCAATTTTTAGTTGGCAGTTCTCATCTCCCATGAGGGAGAGGACTCTGTTATAAAGCAGGAAGAAGGGGCAAACAGAGGCAACCAGGTGAGAATTTGCATCCGTCAGTGGGCACAGCCTCCCCACTGGTTCTCAGAACTTATGCTCTATCTAGTGGGGACCTCTTCACACATGAATGTCCAAGGTAAGCAGTGTCAAAGAAACAAAGACCAGAAGTTATGAGAAAATGGGAAACCATAGAGAATTAACTTTCAATAAAATCAACCATTTTCTTGCTGCCTGTTGAACTGAAAGTAACAGTAATGTGCCTCCAGATTTATACCAAGTGGATTTCAAGACAGCAGATATCTTTGAAGATAAGGTCCTGAATCAGAGGATTACACACACCAAGTTGGACCAAATGGATGTTTATTGGAAATGAGTGTCCTGCTCTGAGGACAAAAGACCATTAATCAAAAGGCCAGTCCCAAACAATTCAACAAGGCAGGACATATTATATATTAATTCTACACTAATAAATTTTTAAAATATTGATGAGCTGTAATATTTAAAGTATAAATGATAATAATTAGCTAAGACATAGTAGAAACTTGAATTACATGAGAAATAATGATAGAAGACGTGTTTAAAGTTTGACAATCATATCCCCAAAATGCTCTGAACCCAGATAATTGTATTCTTTTATCCTTTCAACTCTTTAAGAAAGGTGCAACTCCCATGCTCTTTAGAGAATATCTTGGATCATATACTAAGATGAAATCTACTTAATTCACTGTAGTAAGATAGGATAACTTCTCCTAGTGACATTTGAGAGATTTAACACTTAATGCATAGGCTCCATCCTTTATGTTAATACATCTGAAATACCAATAATAGAGTGACGCAGTATCATTGAAGCAGGTCCTACTGAACAAAAGTGATATCTTTGATCACTCCCTGGGTACCTGGCATCCTAGACAGGTGAGCCCAACTGTTACAAGGTTACTTACAGGTGAGGCTGTGACTCCCAGAATTCTCTCCCAGTCCCACTCCCATTAAGGCTTAATCATTTTCTAGTATGTTTGTCCCTCATTATCTGCAGAGGATTGGGTCAAGGATCCCCTGTGAACACCAAAATCCATGAATGCTCAAATACCTTATATATTAATGGCACAGTATTTGTGTGTAACTTATGCACATTCTCCTATATACTTTAAATCATCTCTAGATTACTCATAACAGCTAATACAATGTAAATGCTATGTAAATAGTTGTAAACATAATGTGAATGCTATGTAAACAGTTGCTGGTGCACAGCAGATTCAAGTTTTGCTTTTTGGAACTTTCTGGAGTTTTTTTTTTCCCAAGTACTTTCTGTCTGCCTTTGGTTGAATCCCCAGATGCAGAACCAGTAGATATGGAGGGCTGACAATAGTTGCTGACAGTAGAAAGTTTAGTATGATGATGTTAGCACAAGTTTGTGTGCTCGATGCACAGTGAAGCCAAACAAACCAAAATGTCAAAGTTTGGAGCAGAGAAAGGTTTATTGGAGTGCCATGCAAGGAGACAGGTGGCTCATGCCCCCCAAAAATCTGAGTTCCCCAAAGGGTTTCAGCAAAACATTTAAAAAATCCAGGTGAGGGAGGGGAGTCCCAGGGTATATGATCAGCTCATGCGCAATTCTCTGATTGGCTGATGGTGAGGCAACAGTGTGGTGTCACAGGGGTTAACATCATCAGTCCTTAGGCTCCATGAGGTCTGGGGTTATGTGCTCATGGTCATCTAGTGGTTCACATCTTACATTTGATGCGGAGTTGGGGGGGGTTACATCTGTAAAACAAATCAGGAAATCTGCAACAAATATTGTTACCTAGGTACTTCAGAGAGGAGCTAAAGCAGAGGATATGGGGAAAGGACCTGTCTCGAGAAGGGCCTGTCCTGGGAAGGCCCCATAAGGTCCTGCTCAGTTACCATGATGGAAGAGTAAAGGGTGGGAAGGACAAGAATGCTCAGGCCACCTCAAAACCCACATCTGTGGGTTATAGACTCTGGTTATGAGACCAGGGACAATAGAGGAACTGCTGTTCACTGTCATTTTGAACTGGAAGTTGAAGCCACTGGATTTCTTAACTGAACTGATTCACCAGTACTAATCAGCCACTCATTTCTGGGGGCTTAGTCCTGAAATCAGACGCTGCAAGGGGGACAGGAGTCTAAGTGTGATTTACCTCTGGCTTACAAATCTTTCTCCCTAATCTTGTCAGGAGCCTGATACTTCACACTTCCTTCTTATTTCTGACTTGGTAGTTTTCTGAGCTCAACTTATTGAATCAGTGTTTTCACTCCCTTCCAATTCTCCAAAGGCCATGGCTAATAACAGAATTAGAGCTGGAAATGTGTCCTCAAGCAAGAATATAACCAAGGATATCTTCTGTTAACTGCAAAATAAATGTCTTCTGCCTGTGAAAAGAGAAAAATGTCAATATCTTCTTTTATTTCACAGAAAGACCCAAATTCCTGGAGAAAATGAGCCAGGTTTGAGCAGACAAATTTAGCTAAGAATAATTAACCAAAGTGCATCTTGTTTCTACAAACAAGATTTGGCAGAGATGCTAATATCTTAATAACACTCTGGATATAATCCAGAGGAAAGGGGGAGGGCTATTTATCTTGGGGACCCTGTGGTTTCCCTGACCTTTGAGGCATGATCAGGCTGCTAAATACACAAATTTGATACTTCTTAGATTAGCCTTGAGCAGGAACACAGAGCAGAGAGCAGCGTGAGTGAAGAAATCAGCAGAAGAATTTTCAGCTCACTTAAGCCTAGGTATTTTCATTGTCTGCTGTGAATGTAAGGGGGAAGCTGCCTTCTTCCCTCAGCCTCCCTGTAGCCTTCTTTTGCTCTGCAGCTGGAAGACTATTCAGCATATAATCTATAGCAGCCAGTGGCTGCTTGGGTGGTCCTCCAGCCCCTGCAAGCATTTGGCAGCACTAATCAATGCAGTGCTCTTGTTTATGCAGAGGCATCTGCCCTTGATTGCCCCAGTCCAGACTGACAGTGTCTTCTTGTCCTGCCACTTGTGCTCCAGGAAGCTGCAGCTCCTAGACAGCACTTTGCTTATGTTTATGTACCGTCCCCTCCCTGACCCCCACCACTTTTTAGCTTTACTTTTGTTGATACATAGAGAAAGCCCTTTTTGCTACTTGCTATCTGTAGTCAGATGCCTTTGTAATGAGACAACACAAAAGGGCTGTGCAAACTGAAAAGCTGCACCTCTGTAGGAATCAAGGTTATCTCTAACAATGTGCAATCCTTCCTACTGTCTTGCATTCCATCTCACCTCTTTTCCTGGCCAAACCTCTCTGTATCTAAGATGCTGGGTCTGGTAGTTCAGCTAGTCACTCTTGCTTCTTATTTGAAAGATGGTATCCCAATAAGTAAAGAAGAGATGTGGTGTGATATGGGGTAAAGAACACAAATTTTGGAAGCATCAAAGTTGGACTTCAGATCTGACCCTACAATCCACTGTCTAGGAACTTGGTAAAGTTAGTGAACCTCTGTGAACCTCATTTCCCCTATTTGTAAACTGGGACACAAATCCTTACAATGCAGGGTCATTATATTAGAGGTAATCCATGTAAAGTGGCTACTAAGATATGGCACTTAGTAGGTGCTTAATAAGTGATTTCTATTATCATCACCAGCTGATTTGTATTATGTTCCTTTTCCGTGAAAACTGAAGTGTGAATGTACTTTGTATAAATTGCTAAATAAATTCTAAAATATTTTCCCAATTTTTACACATAGTAGTGTCACACACATTATGGTAGCTTTTAATCTCTCATGGCATTCTGTGTATAACCTCTTTAAAAATAATGGCAGAATTATTTAAATGATGCAAGTTATAAGAAGGCTGTACATTTTGGAGGGTTATTTTGATCATTCTATTGCTAGTAATAGAATTCAAGTTTATATTGCATGGTAATTTTTTTTAGTTGCAAGTGAAGGAAAATAAATTCATATATATATTTAAAATTTTATATAGAATACATATGTGTAATTATATATATTCATATAAATAAAATATTGATAGATAGATGATAGATAGATTGGTAGATCCAGAGATTAGCTCACAAAAATTTTGGAAGAGCTATGGAAACCAGGAATGAGGGCCTCAGCATTGGAAATTGTATACTCCACACTATGAGTATTGTCATTGTTCAGTTCTTATCTCTTCTCCATATGGTAGGGACCATAGTTTACCAAGTCACCATCAGCAGGGAACACATTTCTCCCCATGTCTACTTGAGTCATGTGACCACACCAGAAGGAATCACTTCACTGGACAATGGGGGCTTTTGATTAGCCAGGCATTGTCTCACTGGCTGCTTTGGTGACATGGAAGCAGAAGCTCTCAACAGAAGAAAAGGAAAGTTTGTTAGGCAGATAAATGCAGCTACCATAGTCTGTTACATTCCACCTCATGGCTTATACTAACCTTTATTCCCATACTCACAATACCAGAATTCCCAATGTAACAACTGTCTCATGTGAAATCACATACACATTCACCACCATCCCCTGAAAAGGAAATCACCCCAAATCACATCCAGTTCCTCATCTAGCTCTAAGACCAAGACCCCTAGATGATGGGTATAGTCTGGTTATGGCTTCTTTTTGTCTGCCACTTTATGGCTAATTCATAAATTTAATCACCCCCAACTCAATGAATAACCAATAGTGGAGAGAAAACAGGATAACCCTAATAGGAGCTCCCATCTATGAAGGGGGAAACAGAAAATGCATGATCTGTGCCAGACTGGTTCATAACATACCCTCTCCTACTGTGCCTGGTCCCTGAACTCTCAACCTGGTGAAGTTTCCCATATATGTTTGACTTCTAGGACTATGATTAAGAAACATGGATGGAAGATTCCTCTTCAGGGAGCTGCTTCAACAGTACCCTCACTGTTGATTTTGCAGCCTGGGAATTGTTTTAGGAGTTCAGTATCATGGGCTTTGTTTCTAAGCTGAGTTTTCTTTGTCAGTTTAACTCACCCTCATAGATCCTGGATTACTAGTCATAGAGAACGTTCAGCTGCATTCTAATCTCTTTCCTGCTCCTATCAAATGTGTCACCTTGGACAAGAGCTTTTTTCTTGAAGGATCTTCCTGAGACCAGAAGTAAAATTTAATTAGTTTACCTTTAAGATCAAAGCTATTGTTAAAGCACTGTAAGAGCTATAGCTTTAAGCCTCTTTTTAGTAGCTTTACTATCTTCCATTCTTTCCAGGCCCCTCCCCAGGACCACATATAGGACACGATGTCCAAAAATTGAAGGGTGCTGTGGGGCTCAACAGGGCCTCAGCTCCACACCCAGCATCCATTCTGATTGGTGGTCCTGGGGATACACCTGTTGTTAACCCTATCATGAATAGCACCCTTTCTGGAAGCCACAAGAAGTAGCCAATATCTCTTAATAATGCAACATTTTCTGCCAAGTCCCATGGAGTTTTATGTGAGGTATATGATCTGAATCCCAAAAAAACTGTTGAATCCCAGTAAACAGCTAAGAGTTTAACCATTTTTTTTTTTCTATAGTGCATTAAATGGATCTGAGACAGAATGGAATGAACCACGCTGCATGCTTTGAGTAATCCAGATTTTATATTTAAGGTCATATTTTAAGGTCTGTCATATGAACTCTTACTTCAGGTTCAGAATTGTGTATTATTTAGTGTTTTTAATTGTAAGTAACATAAAGCAACTCTGTCACCTGTCCAAAAAGCAATACTTATTAGAAAGGTGAGGATAGTTTTCAGGTACTGAAAAAATAAGAAAATGAAGTTTTTAATAACATGCCAGAAAATTTGTATTCAAAGGAATGTTGAATTTTAACATGGTCACTTTGAAAGACTTTGTGTTTATTCCAACCATACCATCATTGCTCAGACTTTATTTTTAAACTAACCTTGAATTGTTTTCAGAATATACATCATATTCCTTTAACTATCTGAATTATGCCAAACTTTTGTCCTTTAAAAGTGGATTTGATTTTCTTAGACAATCATTTGAAATCGTATCTACTGAGATGACTTATCAAAGTGAGTAATACTGGTTTACGTAATATTTTTTTTAAGTTTCTTTTGTGACAGAGACTGGGAAGTAGGAGAAATTTTTTCTCCCCTTAATATTGTTGCTGAAATCTCGACTTCTGTACACTGGTGCTGAATAGAAAGAGACAGAATTTAGGAGGAAGGAAAAAGAGTGGCTTTATTTCTTCGTCACGCAAAGAGGGAACACAGCAGGCTAGTGCCTCCAAAAACGGTGTCCCCCTTGGAGAGAGTAGTGAGAAGTTTTTTTTGTTTTGTTTTGTTTTTTTGTGGTATGTGGGTCTCTCACTGTTGAGGCTTCTCCCGTTGCGGAGCACAGGCTCCGGACGCGCAGGCTCAGCGGCCATGGCTCATGGGCTTAGCCGCTCTGCGGCATGTGGGATCCTCCTGGACTGGGGCGCAAACCCGCGTCCCCGGCATCGACAGGCGGACCCTCAACCACTGCGCCACTAGGGAAGCCCAGTGAGAAGTTTTTATAGTAATGGTTCAAAGAAGGAGTGATCAGCTCGTGGACATTTTTCTGATTGCTTAGTGGTGAGGTAAGTGGGAGTCAGCATCATCAACATTTAGGTTCCCACTGGTCTGGGGTCTATGTGCTTGTGGGCAGCATACCATCATTAATTGTTAACTTTTCCTACCTGGAAGTGGTTTCAGCATCTGCAAAACAACTCAAAGATATTGTTGTGTGTGTCCTTGATGGGGAACCAGGACCTTGCCTCAAGGCTGAACACTGTTTCTCTAGACTTTGTTTCTCCCTTGTCTCGTATCCCCTCCCTTCCATAATTAACAACTGCTTGAATCTGCCCTTGGAATTCAAGGAGGTCATGGAGGCTAAATGAAGGCTATTTCCTGTAATCAATGAAATGGGGGACACAGAAAACCTTGGTGCCCAGGAGCCCCACAGGGCCCTGCTCGGTATCAATATGACCTTAATATTCTTCATCTGGTGAATTGCTATCAGGTTGATGATAATTGGTTACTAATTGTCTGACAACCACCAGTCAATTGTGGCTGTTCCAAATGAGAGAATGTGTGCCAAGGAGTACAGGCTCAAATAGGCATAGTAAACTGACCTGAGAATTAGGAAAGGGAGCTATTAAGGGAAATAACTAAGGACCATAATTCTGCCTAAGACATCAATTTAACCAGAAGATAGAGAAGTGGGAATGTGTTGTTTTGAGAGCATATGGTTATGGCAGAAATGGCTTGGGAATAAAGTAAACCTGAATTCAAATACCGACTTCTTCCAACAGCTGCATCTGATTTCCCTGATGGCTGTTGCCTTCTCTCTGCCAGCCTCTGGGGTAGACAGGTTGACTCACTGGCACTTAGCAGGGGCTTCTTGGTTCCCACAGAGGGTTAAACGGCAGATGTTGATACTGAGCAGGACCCTTTGGGGATCCTGGGCACAAAACATTTCTGTGTCCCCCATTTCTTTGATTACAAAAAATAGCCTTCATTCAGCCTCCATGACCTTCCCTGAATTCCAAATGGGCAGATTCAAGCAGTTGTTAATTATGGAAGGGAGGGGATATGAGACAAGGAAGAAACTAAGTCAAGAGAAACAGTGTTCAGCCTTGAGGCAAGGTCCTGATTCCCCATCAAGGACACACATAACAATATCTTTGAGTTGTGTTGCAGATGCTGAAACCACCTCCAGGTAGGAAAAGTTAACAATTAAATGGTATGCTTCCCACAAGCACATAGACCCCAGACCAGTTGGAACCTGAAGGTTGATGATGCTGACTCCTACTTACCTCACCACCAACCAAACAGAAGAATGCCCATAAGCTGATCACACCCTCTATGAACCATTATTATAAAACATCTCACTATCCTCTCCATGTTGGGACATACAGTTTTGAGGGTATTAGCTCACTGTAGCCCCCTTTGCCTGGCAAAGCACTAAAGCTGTACTTTTCTGCTTCACCCAAAATTCTGTCTCTGAGATTTAACTTGGAGTCAGGATGTAGAGGCCAGATTTGACTTCAAATTGGTGCCCAAAGTGGAGCTGACTTGAGGATGAACCCTGGAGGATTCCCTGGCTTGATTGGACACGCCAAGGTTTTCTCCACACCAGCCTCTTCGAGAGAGCAGAGGGTAGGAGAATTCCTTTAGAAGCCAGATGCCTGGGATCCTTGCCTGAAAAGGCAGAGCTCTGGTCATACCCAGTCCTGGTAGTCTGAAATCCAAGGCAGGAGTGGGCAGCAGAAGAAGGACCATCTTAGCAGCTGCCAAGGTCACTTTTGCCTTGAGGACACTCCCTTCCTCCTCCTGCCTCAGTCAGCCTGAACTTCCTACTCCAAGGGATTATTTGGGGGAAGGAGAAAGATAGTGTCTGAAGTCGTAACACCTCTGCCAGAATCTGGTTAAGTCCCCAGGATTGCACTCCCAGGCTCCTTTGGTCTTGTCCATCTGAGGAATTTTAGGTTCTGTCTGGGGAACATTTGATTCCCTTTTGGGGATTCTTCATTTTGGAAATCCCTTTTGTAAGGTGCCACTTGGTCATGGGCTTAGTGGGACTTGGAATTGGCCACTCTGAGCTTTGTGCTATCTGGTTTTTCTGTTTTGTTTTGTTTTGGTTTGGTTTTTTCTGGCATAAGGCTTCTGTCTGCTGGTGAGGGTTCTGGTTTATTTTCATCCACACATGAGTGTTCTTCTATCAGATATGGGAAGTGCTTCTTCAGTTCCATCTGATAGCTTCCTGGGGAAAATTATGGCAGACTGGTCGACCTATAGCTATGAACCTAAGACTAAAAAGAATGAGATTCTATTGTAATTCTGTTTGGCCAATGTATGGTATTAAAAGTGAGGAGAGGTGTCCTTTGTATGGTAGCCTAAATTATTAACTTCAGCTACAGCTGTATTGTCACAGGAATAGAAAGCCTGGGAATTCTCTCTACTCTATCTGGGCTAGCCAACCTGGGCTCACTCCCTTGTGGGAACTGAGACACTCTGGGCTCCCTGAGAGCCAACTGTGAGTTTGTTCTCTTTCAGGAACTGATACAATCTGTTTGGAAACCTTTGTCTGGGAACAGAAATGGAATTTTTAAACTATGCCTCCTCTGATTTTCTGTCTGTACAGCCATACCTTATCTGTTGTTTGTATTTTTGTGTGTATTGTTTTGGGGTGAGCCACTCAGGCTTGTGCAGGATGGAAAAATTCTACCTGTTCACTGCAAGCCACTTTGAGTCTCAGTTTGGGAGTGGAAATGAAATCTCTGGGCTACACCTTGTCCGATATTTTGTTTGTGGGACCATGTTTGTTGTTTGTATGTACATTTGTCAGTACTTACATTGGTTGACTGATTGAGACATCTTTGGTAAATAATAGGGCCCTGCTCGGTACCAATGTTAAGAGACTGAGCATAGTGTTCAACCTCTGACCCCTGGAATCTTCTGGTTTGTCAATTTACACTCAGATACCTTTTAATTTTTAATTCTGTTTCCTATAGCAACTAATTTGCAAATATTTACTCTTTCTGCATCTTCAAATGATTCTCTTTACCTGAATTATTCTTAGGACCTTTACTTGCTAACTTTATCATATCACTATTTTATTTTACTTAACTAATACTTTAAGACGGAGCTACCCACAGAATTTTAGTGCGTATTGTTTAGGGAGTGCCTGGCCCAAATTCTTGAGCTTGGCCAGAAATGTCCCTAAGGAGTTCTACTGGACTGAGATGGACCTTCTCCCCTCAAGTTGTAACTGAGCAGGACACTATGGGGCCTTCCTAGGACAGACCCCTCCCCAGTATCCTCTGCTTTAGCTCCTCTCTGAAGTACCTAGATAACAGTATCTGATGTATATTTCCTGAGTTGTTTTACAGATACTAAAACCTCCACCTATTGGAAGGCTGTTAACTATTTGATGACCATGAGCACATAGCCCCCAGGCCTAAGGATCCTAAGGATTGATAATGTTAACCCCTGCACCACCACTCAGTTACCTCACCATCAACCAATCAGAGAATTGTGCACAAGCTGATCACATACCCTAAGTCTCCTCTCCCTCAACTTGCCTTTTAAAAAAATAGTTACCATATGATCCAGTGATCCCACACCTGGGCATATATCTGGAGAAAACTATAATTCAAAACAGATACATGCACCCTAATGTTATTGCAGCACTATTTACAATAACCAAGACATGGAGGTAACCCAAGTGTCTATCAACAGATGAATGGATAAAGAAGATGTGTGTGTGTGTGTGTGTGTGTGTGTGTGTGTGTGTATACACTATGTATAATAGCCCATTGTGTGTGTATATATGTATATATATATATATACACTATGTATAATATTCCATTGTGTGTGTATATATATATGTTGTATATATATAGTGTATATATATATATAAAATATTCCAATACACACAATTGAATATTACTCAGCCATAAAAAAGAATGAAATAATGGCATTTGCGGCAACAAATATTTACCAAATATCATATGATATCACATATATGTGGATCTAAAAAATGATATAAATGAACTTATTTACAAAACAGAAACAGACTCACAGACATAGAAAAGAAGCTTATGGTTACCAAAGGGGAAAAGGGAGAGGGATAAATTAGGAGCTTGTGATGAACAAATACACACTACTATATATAAAATAGATAAACAACAAGGAGTTATTGTATAGTATAGGGAATTAGATTCAATATCTTGTAATATCCTATAATGGAAAAGACTATGAAAAAGAAAAAACTATATGTATGTGTGAGTGTGTGTTTGTATGTAACTGGATCACTTTGCTGTACAACAGAAACTAACAAAGCTTTGTAAAACAACTATATTTCAATTTTTTAAAATTAATTTTAAAAATGCTTTGCTGAAACCCTCAGGGAGTTCTGGCTTTTTGAGCACTAGCTGTCTTGCACTCCTTGTATATTGCCTTACAATAAACACTGCACTTTCCTTTACCAGAACCTAGTGTCAATAGATTGGCTTTACTGCACATGGGTGAATGGACCCAAGTTTGGTTCAATAAAAAAGTTATCTAAAGATGGAAAAGAGTCAGCTCTAATCTGAAGCTCTTGTTTTTATATATGTGATACACATATATTCATAGTTCCCAGGTTTTTCTGAGATGACTACATATCTCAGAAACAAGGGGAATAGTCAGTTCTCTTACCTGTGCCCTTTTCTGAAATTTGGGCCTGAATGGAGGTAGACATGCTGCTGTGTGGTGGGTGCAAGGGAGGGGACTGGGCCCTGGCCCCTTAGAAATAGGTGCCCATTGTGGTCAGTGGTGGGCTCCCTGGGTTTCTGTCCATGGGGGTGTATGATGAGGATGAAGTAAGGCTGGGTATATGTAGTTCAGTATTGTGTTTCTCAAGCTAAACCCATTGAATCATTAGAGATTCTCCAGACTATTCATATAGATTTCTCTAATCTCCAGATTTAGTGCCTTTGCTAGGTTTTCTCCCTTGAAATATGTCTCCTTGAGTATTAAAATACAATGGTGAAAGAAAGCAGTATTAGCCTATTACCACATTATAATGCAAGATGTTAATTTCAAATTTGTTTCCTTTCTTTGATTTGGAGTCACTATATCTCAATTTGCTAAACATTGGTATAAAATTCAGCCAATCTGTTACCCATTTTATCTTTTAGAGCTCTCTGTTCAGAAAAGTTTTGAACTCACATCAAATTTCTTTTTAAAATAAAGGTACATGTTATATATACAAGGGTATATTGTGAAAATAAGGTATGTTGTTAAAATAATGGTACTATATTTATATGTTTGTTTATTTATTTATAAAAATATTTATTTATTTATAACTGTCCATGACTCATGGGCAATGACTCATGGCCACTAGGCCCACCACTGGATATCTGGATATCAATATTTTAGAGCTAACTTGATCCTTTGAAAGCAGACATGCACTGGTTTATGTATGATAAAGATTTGTTTTTTCACTTGGACATTCTGCTGCCTTCTCCCTGCTAACTTCCTAGCCTCTGCCTGAGAATTAGGCACTAAATCACAATAATTAAATATAGCCTTTGGCTCACCATGTTTGACTCTAATGTGACCTAGTTTTCAGATGCCTGAATATTTCTTAGAGATATCTTTTGTTTATACACTAAGACATGGTTGAAAATGAGACATTCATTATACAGAAGTTGTTCTGAATAATTACAGAGCACAGGCAGATTGGAATATTTATCAGCCATAAGGCATTTATAATTGATCTGTTACAGCACATTTTGGATAGAGGATTTTTAAAAATCTTGTGTCCATTTAACTCATGATAAAATGGTTCCAAGACGGTTATCACAAATTTGTTCAGTTCTGTTGTCATCCATTCTTGCTTGAAACCCACATAATCCTTGGGTATGAGGTACTTTTTCTTCTGGAGTAGCTCTCTTAGATTTAATTATGTGCTAGCTCATTTATTCTCTAAGCAAAAATGAGCCAAGCATCCAAAGATCTGTCAAGCACCTTCACAATGGTCCATTAAATGAGCAAGTTCTTAGACATTAACACATCCCAGCAACAGTGTTCATGAATTAGCTCATCAAATGCCTGGCAACAGGATGAAGCCATCTGGTGAAGTATGAATGGTAATTATAACTCATACAAATGTTCCTTCTCATCAACAGCACTATCATCTCCCTTATCCTTGTAATCAGTCATGAAACCCTACAGAAGAAAAATGAAAAATAAAAGATCTGATCACCAGTGTTGTGTGTGTAAGTTGGTAGCATCCAATCGCACTCAACTCTGAGATGAAGACAAATTTAACTTATGGAAATTCCCTCAGTCGTTGAAGACTAATATCTCTCAGCTCAAAGTTTTCCACATGGGATATTGCAGATCACTGTTATACCTCCCCCTCAGCAGGAAACCTTTCAAAGATCAAGACAAGGTAGTTCAACTGTTCAACAGGAATTCCATGGAATAACACTTCCTTAGTGCATTTGGTGGCCTTCCAGCATCCTCATGCCTACAGGAAATTGCAAGAACCACAAAACCATGCTGAAATGTGAGTAACATATCAGTGATGATTTCAACAGAGCTCTAATCTGATTACTTGTGCTGTCATTCCTGTGAAAACACTGCTCCAGTCATGTGACTAAGCAGTATGAAGATGTCCAGTTTTATGACTGGTTGTACATTGAGATTGCCTGGTGTCTGAGTCTCACTCTCAAGGCTGTTTGGCTCTTTTGTGTAGCCAATGTTGACTGCTCTAAGTAGAGTTAGCAGACCAGCAACAGAAGCATCATATGGGAGCTTGTTAGATGTGCAGAATCTCAGCCCTACCTCAGCCCTATGGAATCAGAATCTGAGTTTTTACAAGATCTCCAGGGGATTTGTGGGCACATTGCTGTTTGAAAATCACAAAGATAAGAGCACTGCTTCCCAAAACATGCTATTCATCAGAATCAGTAAGGGAGCCCAGACTTATAACATCAGAATCTCCAAGGATGAAACCTGGAAATTTCTATTTATAATAAGTTTTCTAGGTGCTTTATATTCCACCAACCTGACACAGAGCTGTGGACAACAGCATAGTCCACAGAGTTTCTCTAATTTCTTTGATTATTAGAATCACCTGGAAGAGGATTTTTAATTTTTTTTTATTTCCCAGTACAATTCCCAGAGATTCTGTTTCTATTGGAACTTTGAGTGGGGCTTGGGGCACATGAGAATCTGTGCCCCCTTTCCACACACATATACACAAAAGTAATTCTTAAAAGTTGGTGTGTAACAGAATTATCTAGAACCTGTGAAAATAAATAAAGAGAACAAACAAAGGTTATTTTGTTCAGAATTTTCTATATTAAAGAAGTTAGCCATCGTCATTTGCATTTGGCAGAAACACAAAGGCAGGCAGAGCAGTATAAAATGTTATAGTGGAAAAAGAAAAGATTCTGGTATGCCCTGATGGAAGGTTGTTGGCACAGGGAAGTTGGAGGCCAACTAACTAGAATTGGGGCATCCTATGAGGTTAGTTAAGAGAGCATATTTGGCTTTCTTGGGTTAGTACTAACTTGGAAGCAGGGACAAAAGATGTCATGGTTTGGCTTCCTGGACTAGTTGCTGCAGAGGTTGTGGGTCAGAGCTCTATTTTTATATATGGTGGCTGATGCTGATTTGTCGGTTTGTCCCTCAACATCCACACAGAATTACTAGCAGAAAACAATGATATGAGGCCTGGACATTGATATTTTAATAAGCTCCTCAGGTTCACAAATTTGTGAACCACCCATCTAGAGAAATCCTGACTTGGAGCTAACTGTTCTAACACATTTTCTAAGGTGTCAGGAAGTTTTTGCACCGACCTTAACTCCCACATACCATTTCAGCAAGAACTTCACAGTCAGAAGTCTTCTTGGCAGCTTCTCACCATGTATACACAGAACTTTAGCCCTATTAAGTGTGTTGGGCATAATGCTTGAACTCTAGGGATGTCAGGCATTTTATTTGGGGATGGACAGGGGAGAGAAATTCTAATAAAAGCATCATGGTGTCTTTCAATATACCAGATGTGGAGTTCTTCACCAGATAATCATATCAGAATCTCCTAGACAGCTTTTGCAATTAGATGAAGCCTCCAGAAGAGGTTGGCTTCCCAGAAATGCCCACGTGGAAGGATGTGTACTTTGAAAAATGCACTGTATGATTCTGATATTCCTCTACTCCCCTTTGTTGAGAACCACTGATGAAGAGCATGTAATAATTCAGGGTTTCCAACTCCAACACTTACATAGGGCATGAGGGTAACACAAATTAATATGATGGGTTGGCAACTTACGTTTTCTTACGAATCAGATCCTTGTTTGCTTATTAAACGTATGGATAATTTTTCACTTGCACAAATAAACATGGTCAGTTGTTTATTACCCAGTTCTTAGCCTGCCTTTCATTTTCCCACTTTCAAGATTTATTTTACTATTACTAAGACAAACAGCAGCACAAGCGTGACGCTAAATGACAAGTGAAACTCAACTAAAGGAAAGAGTTGTGAATGATGAGACTGGCACAGACTGGGGTAGACAACTGCTACTCAGCTTTATGCAATTAGAATTTGGGGGAAGTACAGGCCATTGTTTTCTTATCAAATTTTATCTTATTTTTATTTTTCAAGAAAGCTAGAAATGAGAGTTTTTTTAAAAAATACTCTTCTGTAATGTGATTGTTTATTTATTTATTTACTTTTGGCTGTGTTGGGTCTTTGTTTCTGTGTGAGGGCTTTCTCTAGTTGTGGCAAGCGGGGGCCACTCTTCATCGCAGTGTGCGGGCCTCTCACTATCGTGGCCTCTCTTGTTGCGGAGCACAGGCTTCAGACGCGCAGGCTCAGTAGTTTTGGCTCACGGGCCTAGTTGCTCCGCGGCATGTGGGATTTTCCCAGACCAGGGCTCGAACCCGTGTCCCCTGCATTAGCAGGCAGATTCTCAACCATTGCACCACCAGGGAAGCCCGAAATGAGAGTTTTTAATATGAAATCATCTGATCTTTAAGTCTTGGCTCTGTTTTTTAAAGACTGTGAATGTCAAACAAGCAAGTCTGATGGGCTGGACAAAGACCCCAAGACACCAAGTTTGCATCCTTGGCATTACAGTATCACTGGTAAACCATCTTAGCAAGAGGACTTGATATTTACAAAGAACCAAAATGTTCCCTACACAAACACACACCAAGAGCAAGACCACGTCAACCCCACCCAACCCCAGCTCCATCGATAGTTTATCATAGTGGTACTCAATCTTGTTGAACATGTGATCAGAAAGTAAAAATGTCAACCAGATCAACTCAATAAGCTTCCATTTCAATGATGAGCTAAATTTTTTATTTCCCTTTTCTCCTACTTATTTATAAAAGCTAGTGGTTAGGCAGCCTAAATAGGGACAGTATGGGAGTAAGAATTGACTGGTTCCTTGTCAGCACTCACTGAGGTAGGTAAATTGTTTATATATATATTTAAAATTTATTTATTTGGGGCTGCTTTGGGTCTTCATTGCTACCTGTGGGCTTTCTCTAGTTGCGGCAAGCAGGGGATACTCTTTGTTGTGGTGTGTGGGCTTCTCATTGCAGTGGCTTCTCTTATTGTGGAGTACGGGCTTTAGGCATGTGGGCTTCAGTAGTTGTGGCACATGGGCTCAGTAGTTGTAGCTCATGGGCTCTAGAGTGCAGGCTCAGTTGTTGTGGTGCATGGGCTTAGTTGCTTTGTGGCATGTGGGATCTTCCCAGACCAGGGATCGAACCCGTGTCCCCTGCATTGGCAGGTGGATTCTTAACCCCTGCATCACCAGGGAAGACTTAAATTGTTTATATATTAAATTTAGTTTAAAATGGGTGCAGAATCAACAGCTTCTAATTCCTCTCTGGGTTAAAGAAAAAAAATGTTTACATTTCCAAGAGATTTAAGCTTTATTTGGAATCAATGTACTCATATTTGGGTCAGGATCAGGAGTTGTTGATTTGGGGAACCAGAAAGAAAGGGTGGAGAAATATTCAAATATTTTCATGAACTCTTGCTGAAATTGCTGAATATTTCTAGTCTTTTCAAAATCAATCAGTGTCACCAAAGGTGGGTTGGAAAAGTGGAGGTGGGTGGCTTAATGAGACTAATATTTTTGGTGGAGTATTTAATTAAAACTGATATTTTGGACAAAAGAGTTGATTGACTTAAGCAATATTTTGACAGGTAATATCTTTTTAAAAAATCGGTGATGCAAATCTGAATAATGATGTCAATTAATTCAGATTCCCAAGTAGTGAAATCTAGATTGGAATCTCTTTCTACAAACCTTCATGGAAAGTTTTGGAAAAGTGTTCCTCACCAGCACCTTCTCATTTTGTTTTCTATTTATATAATGCAGTGTTTAAGTTGCATGGTACAACCCAAGGTTGCATCACTAACTCAGAGACCAAGCCAGCAGTCAGGTGAACTGCAAGTCGGAAATTGATTCATGCCTTATGTTAAGGAGGTAATTTGTATTAACTAAAATCATAGTAGGCCTAATATATAAATGACTTGCAATGAATTTCTTATTTTTTAAATACAAATGGGGTATAAAATCTTTATTAGTGGTAAATTTATCTCATCTTCATTTTTCAAAATTGAATAAATATCTGCATATAAGAAGTGCTTTGGTATGCTTCCTCAAAGTTTAATTGGTCATGGTTTCACATGATTTTTCAGACACTCGTGCCTGTTCATTACCAAGCACTGAAAATGGTGAGCCAGTGAAGACTAGAACGTGGTGATAAAATGACAATGTAGGATAGGATGGACTGGAAATGCTAAAGAACAATTGAAATGGAAGAATCACCAAATGTGGTCGGCTGATTCCAATGAGAACCAGATATAAGTAATTAACTGGCTGTAATCTACAAGAAGAGCAAACAGAAAAGTGCTGGAAGAACAAAAACTGAGGTGAACTTGGAGAATGTTTTCCTATCACATGAACTTTGCATTTCAAAATATGATACAAAAATGTTTGCTTTATTCAAAAGAACATCTTATCTGCTTAGCTTTTTCAATGATCATCAAGTCACAAAGGTAGATTTTTGAAGGAATTTGCTGAAACCTATAATTAGCTCTCTACTCTGTGGGGTTTTCAAGAGCTGTCATTGGCTTTCTTGGGAGTTGTAACAGAAAAAAAAGGAGGTTGAGTGTACGTGAAATTGTATATTTAAATTTAAGTGTAATTTGTTGATATGTTATCAAGAGCTATTAAGTTCAGCCAGAATGGATTATGTTACATCAGGGGGAGCTAAAGCAGGCACATTCATTTGAAGGTGTGCCAAATTATTAGCCCACCTCAGGGACTCCATGAATTTTCTCACTGTGGTCTGGAGTTTCCTCTCAACTCCTCATTACATTTATTCATCTCCTTCCATCCTAGTTCTACTGTCTACTGGGTTCCAAAGCTTAGACCCCATTCTCTGTGTGCCTTCTCACTTCTGTGTCAGCGTTTTGCCTGAGTTCCTCACATCTCTAGCAAACACTTAAATACCCATTAACCTAATGGCCTACTTCCTGCTTCCTGAAGCATATTCTGTTGCAGGTGGATGGGAGGGAGGAGCAAGAGGAAAAAGAAAAAGCCTTGAACCCAAATCTCTTTTGTGTCTCTGAGGAGCTCTAGGATTCAAGAGATTTGGGTACTTGTGAGATTAGGATTTTAGGTGTTTATTACTGATTTCTTATTTAAACTGATGTTTTCCTTATTTAATTAAGCTCTTTTTTTTTCTTACTAACTTGTGTTAGTTACCTGCAAGGATAGAATGGGAATGAAAATATATATATCAGAAAGTTTTATCAGAGATAGCTTCCCATGTCTCTGTATTTAGGCAGGAGTTAAGTACAAACCCTGCAAATGATAGGGCCCCCATGTATCCCTGACCAAATGTCACAGATATTTTGTGTCATCTGCAGTGAAGAAAGCCAGAAGCCTCTTAGATGAAGGTACTTCATGCTTACCTACAGCACTAGAGTATGCCAAAGGTAACTTGTCCACTAGCAGATATAGACATCAGGTCAAGTCAACACAGAACTGTTGGACAATAAAAAGAAATCCTTTAAACAATAGCAATCCTTTAGAAATAAAAGTATTTAATGGTTTAATTGTTATAATGCTTTAACTCATAGCTGTCTCATGATTTTTTGTTATACAGCAGCATGTTTCTAAGCACCTTTTGAATTTCTGAGACCCAGTTTTGTTTTGTTTTTTTTTTTTTTTTTTGCTGTACGCGGGCCTCTCACTGTCGTGGCCTCTCCCGTTGAGGGGCACAGGCTCCGGATGCGCAGGCTCAGCGGCCATGGCTCACGAGCCCAGCTGCTCCGCGGCATGTGGGATCTCCCCGGACCGGGGCACGAACCCGTATCCCCTGCATCTGCAGGCGGACTCTCAACCACTGCGCCACCAGGGAAGCCTTGAGACTCAGTTTTAAAAAACAAACAAAAAACTAAAGGCTGATCCTTTGTAGAAACTTCTTTATTTATTATGATTACTCTTTCATATAGAAAACAACATTCAAAATGAAACTTTTCTTTCATTTTCCTGTAGCTTCTAGTTGCTTGGTATTTATGTTATTTTCTATGCAAGTTTGCAACATTTTCAGTAGACTAAACTAATTTTTCAACCTTAACTAGAGCCATTAATAGTAATAAAACTCTATACTTAACTAGATTTTTTAAACATCTTTATTGGAGTATAATTGCTTTACAATGGTGTGTTAGTTTCTGCTTTATAACAAAGTGAATCAGTTATACATATACATATATCCCCATATCTCTTCCCTCTTGCATCTCCCTCCCTCCCACCCTCCCTATCCCACCCCTCTAGGTGGTCACAAAGCACTGAGCTGATCTCCCTGTGCTATGCGGCTGCTTCCCACTAGCTATCTATTTTACATTTAGTAGTGTGTATATCTCCATGCCACTCCCTCACTTTGTCCCAGCTTACCCTTCAGGAATTGGAAAATGGATTCTAAACTTGTGCTTTGGTTCTTTTCTCTTGGTTGTACATATGGAACCAATTATTCCCTCTAGCCATGGGGAGGATCAAATTTGTCTTTACTCCTCAAACACTTCTCATTCAAGTTAGGTTTGAAATTGCAGATTCTACTGGCTGCTATAACTTCCAGGTCACTTTTCCATGGGGAAATAAAAGAAATAGGAATAATACAAAAAGCAACCTACCTCCATGTGTCCATTTATCAGGCTTGTATTTTAAGTCTTGCCCAGTTGCTGTGGTTTACTCTCGTCTCTTTCCTAGAAACTAACTACTAGGTGATATTCTTATGCTACTCTCTGTGCTGAGGATCCTGCCCAGACCTGCTTCCTCAACCAGATCTCCCATGTGTCAAGCCTAGTTCCCCTTCTGCCCTTGGGCATATTCCAAAAAGGAAGTCTCTGATAAAGTGTTTATTTATAAGATGTTGATGCCTGAAGTCTCCCAAACAAGATTTCAATTTTAATAAAGATATCCTTACTCCAAAGGAATTTAAGGCCTGTTGAGGAAATACTCTTTTCAGGGAAGCAGAGAGACCCATTATGATATCATCATTGAAAGTGTATTCCACCTACATCAATCCTTTACTCAGTGCCCTTTCACCTAGAGTGGATACAAAGATTCCCTTGTGCATCCCTATGCACTCACACAGACTTCCTTCTCTGACCCTCTCTACCAATAGCCATTGGTACCATTCCTCCAACACAGTGGTGGCCCTATTCCATGCTCATTAACTCGCACACTCACTCCCATTTTCTGGGCACACACTTCATGTCAGGATCATGTAAGACACTAAGAAATGGAATATGAATAAAAATAGTTCATTCTCAAGGAGCTGTGAATAAAACAAGAGTGCAAACAAATGATCATTGCAATGTACTAAGCATCATAATAAGGCTTGGACAAAGGTTTGACTGAGGCTGGAGAGGTCAGAGAATTCTTCCCTGAGGAGCGTTCATTGCCTGCTTCACCATTATTGATTTTGTTTTTGACAGTGTTTCTTTCCAAGTAGATTATGAGGAGTTGTTTTGTCCCTCATAGTTTCTGGCACAACACTTCACGTGTACTAAACACTCAGTAAATGTTGGTCAACTTGTTGAATAACCATAACTACACGTATCTTTCCCCAGCTATTCATTAACCACCTCATGAGAATCAAAGTGCAGCAATGAAGTGCATAACCCAAAGGGGCAGACTCTAATTAAAACTTCCAACCCAGACTTTGCTTGTTTAGTGCTTCAGTTTGACAACTTCCTAAGCTGTGCCACATTGCTCCCACACTGTCTACCACACACACCCACAGACAATGCACCTATATTTTTCTGACATGTTGGAATATTGAAAAACCTGAAAATGAGAAATTTCATCTCAAATAAAACAATCTCTCATCAGCTCATCTTTCCCCCCTGCAATTCCCCCAGGAGGTGGCTCTCTAACATTTGTCATAAACAGAATGGAGATCATTAAAGCCAGGAAAAACCTAACAACATATCTAATTATAGATTTGAAATTGCAGAACCAAGCAGTGATGACTGGGCATGCTGTTTTTAGTTACTCCTGAACATGCTTTATTGCTTTGCTTTGCGATTCCCCATAAAAAGAAGTGTTTTGTTGGGCTTCCCTGGTGGCGCAGTGGTTGAGAGTCCGCCTGCTGATGCAAGGGACGCGGGTTTGTGCCCTGATCCAGGAGGATCCCACGTGCCGCGGAGCGGCTGGGCCCGTGAGCCATGGCCGCTGGGCCTGCGCGTCCGGAGCCTGTGCTCCGCAGCGGGAGAGGCCACAACAGCGAGAGGCCCGCGTACCACAAAAAAAAAAAAAAAAAAGAAGTGATTTGTTGCATTGTCTCCAAAGGGGCAGTCAGTAGGATAACACCCTTAGGCAGAAACAGTTTTTAAAGTTTTCTAAGTAGACTCTTTAACATAGCTGAATGGAAAGTGCAAACTTTATCAAATGAAGCAGGCAAAACGAAGCTTAAGGACATATGGAAAGAGTGACAATTTACATTTATCTCATAACTCCGTCCCCCTCTTCAAGTTCTTACAAGTCTTGAGAGAGTTGCCAATATTTCTTCAAATTTCTGGATGAAACCGAGTACTTTGGTCAGAGAAAAAAAAAGAATAAAATCATGGTTATGGTTTCTGTTTGTACTTTGATTCTTGAAAAAAATATGTAAACATATATATAAAAATATATTTTTTATGCTAAGCCTTTCAAAGTATTCAGAACATGAAAATCTTATAACAATGCCTATGTTGCTGTTATCAAATATAAGATGTGAAAAATTTAAAGGTCTTTTAAAAATTAATAAAACAATAACATGTTGCTTAAATCAATTATATTGATATAAATATAAAAATGTAAAATTTGCTATTGGATTAAATGATCTTTCCTATAGTGTATATAGATTACTGGTAGATTTAAAATATTTTTAAATCCATAAAAATAATTCTTTTTAAAAGAACTTTTATTGTTTTATAAGACAAATCATTTTACTAGTTTTCTTTTCAAAATGTTACTAGATACTCTTGCCCTTTTTTTTTCCTTCAGAAAAATCTAAGTATGTACATTAAATTTCTAAAAATCTCCCTTTAGAATTTCAACAGAAAAATATGGGTATAAATAAATTTGGGAAAAAATGTTAACTTTACAAAATTAAATCTTTTTGCTGTATTTTTAATTCCAAGTCTTTTGTTCTATTTTTATTTTATTTATATTCTTCCAGCTTTACTGAGATACAAATGACTTAAAGCACTGTATAAATTTAAGATGTATAGCATAATAATTTGACTTACATAAATCATGAAATGATTACCACAATAAATTTAGTGAACTATCATCTATGTAGGCACAAAATAAAAGAAAAATTAAAAAATATATTGTTTCCATGTGATAAGAATTCTTATAATTTACTCTCTTAACTTTCATATATAACATACAACTGTTAATTATATTAATCTTGTTGTATATTACATCCCTACTACTTATTAACCTTCTAACTGGAAGCTTCTACATTTTGACCACCTTCATCCAGTTCCCCTTCCCCCACACCACACCTCTGGTCTGATCTCCATTTTTATGCGTTTGTTTGTTTGTTTGCTGAAGTATAATTAACCTATGACACTATGTTAGTTCCTGGTACACAACATAGTGATTCAAAATTCTTATACGTTACTAAATGATCACCAGGTTAAGTCTAGTTAAAACAATGTCACCATACAAAAATGCTATATTATTATTGACTATATTCCAAATGCTGTGCATTTCATCTCCATGACTCATTTGTGTTGTAACTGGAAGTTTGTACCTCTTAATCTAGCTCACCTAATTCATTCATCCCTCTAAACTTTCTCTCTAACAACACCTGTTTTTTCTCTGTATCTTAGATTCTGTTTGTTTTTTTATGTTTGTTTATTTGACTTATTTTCTATATTCCACATATAAGTGAAATCATATGGTATTTGTCTTTCTCTGTCTGACTTATTACATTTAGCATAATACCCTCTAGGCCCATCCATGTTTTTCCAAATGACAAGATTTCATTCTTTTTTATGGATGAGTGGTATTCTTGTTTATATCTATGTATCTATGTATATCTCACATATTCTTTATCCATTCATCTATTGATAGGCAGTTAGGTTCCTGCCATATCTTGGCTAATGTGAATGCAGTGACAAAGGGGTGCATATATCATTTGGTATTAGTGTATTTGTTTCTTTGGAAAAATACACTGAAGTGGAATTGTTGGATCATATATTAGTCCTATTTTGAATTTTTTTAGGAACTTCATACTGTTTTCCAGAGTGGCTGTATCAATTTACATTCTTGCCAACAGTGCAAAAGGGTTCCCTTTTCTCCACATTTTCTTCAACACTTGTTATTTGTTGTCTTTTTGATAATAGGTATTCTGACAAGTTTAAGCTGATCTCTTATTGTGGTTCCAGTTTACATTTCCCTGATGATTATTGATGTTGAGCATCTTATCATGTGTCTGTTGTTCATCTGTATGTCTTCTTTGGAAAAATGTCTATTTGGGTCCTCAGCCCATTTTTTAATTAGGTTGTTCAGGTTTTTTGATGCCTGTATATTTTGGATATTAATCCCTTGTCAGACATATCATTTGAAAATATTTTCTCTCATTCACTAGTCTGCCTTTTCATTTGGTTGGCAGTCTCCTGTGCTGTGCAAAAGCTTTTTAGTTTGATGTAGTCACATTTGTTTATTTTTACTTTTGTTTCCCTTGCCTGAGGAAATATATTCAAAAAGTTATTGCTAAGACTGGTTTCCTTCTAAGAGTTTTATGATTTCAGATTTTACCTTAGTTCTTTAAACCATTTTGATTTCACTTTGGTATATGGTGTAAGAAAGTAGTCCAGTTTTGATTCTTTTGCATGTTGCTGTCCAGTTTCCCTAGAATCATGTATTGAAGAAGCTGTTTTTCCCCATTGTATATGCTTGCATCATTGTCATAGATTAATTGACCATGTAACTGTGAGTTCATTTTTGAGCTATATTCTGTTCAATTGATCTATGTGTTTGTTTTTGTGTCAATACCATACTGTTTTGATTACTGTAGCTTTGTAGTAGCCTTTGAAATTAGGGCTCATGATATTTTCAAATTTGTTCTTCTCTCACAAGATTGTTTTGTTCTTCAGGGTCTTGTTTTTCATGTAAATTTTAGAGTTACTTGCTTTAGTTCTGTGAGAATTCCATTGGTATTTTGAAAGGGTTTACATTAAAACTGTAGATTGCCTTGGGTAGTGTAGTCATTTTAATAATATTATTTATTTCAATTCGTAAGTATGTATATCTTTCCATTCACTCTTGTCTTCTACAATTTCTTTCATCTGCCTCTTATAGCTTTCTGAGTACAGAAAGTACCTCCTTAGTTTTATTCTTAGGTATTTTGTTATTTTTTATTTTATTTTATTTTATTTATTTTTTTCTTCTTTTTTATTTAAAATTTTTTTTTTTTTTTTTTTTTTTTTTTTGTGGTATGCGGGCCTCTCACTGTTGTGGCCTCTCCCGCTGCGGAGCACAGGCTCCGGACGCGCAGGCCCAGCGGCCATGGCCCACGGGCCCAGCCGCTCCACGGCATGTGGGATCGTCCCGGACCGGGGCACGAACCCGTGTCCCCTGCATCGGCAGGCGGACTCTCAATCACTGCCCCACCAGGGAAGCCCCTAAAAAAATTTTTTAAACATCTTTATTTGAGTATAACTGTTTTACAATAGTGTGTTACTTTCTCCTTTACAACAAACTGAATCAGTTATACATATACATATGTTTCCATATCTCTTCCCTCTTGGCATCACCCTCCCTTCCACCCTCCCTATCCCACCACTCTAGGTGGTCACAATGCACAGAGGTGATCTCCCTGTGCTATGCGGCAGCTTCCCACTAGCTATCTAATTTACATTTGGTAGTGTGTATATGTCCCTGCCACTCTCTCACTTCGTCACAGCCCACACTTCCCCATCCCCATATCCTCAAGTACATGCTCTAGTAGGTCTGTGTTTTATTCCCGTCCTACCACTAATCTCTTCATGACATTTTTTTCTTAGATTCCATATATATGTGTTAGTAAACGGTATTTGTTTTTGTCCTTCTGACTTACTTCACTCTGTATGACAGACTCCAGGTCTATCCACCTCATTACAAATAACTCAGTTTCATTCTTTTTATGGCTGAATAATATGCCATGGTCTATATGTACCACATCTTCTTTATCCATTCATCTGTTGATGGACACTTAGGTTGCTTCCATGTCCTGGCTATTGTAAACAGAGCTGCAATAAACATTTGATACATGACTCTTTCTGAATTATGGTTTTCTCAGGGTATATGCCCAGCAGTGGGATTGCGGGGTCATATGGTAGTTCTATTTGCAGTTTTTTAAGGAACCTCCATACTGTTCTCCATAGTGGCTGTATCAATTTACATTCCCACCAACAGTGCAAGAGTGTTCCCTTTTCTCCACACCCTCTCCAGCATTTATTGTTTCTAGATTTTTTGATGACGGCCATTCTGACCGGTGTGAGATGATATCTCATTGTAGTTTTGATTTGCATTTCTCTAATGATTAATGATGTTGAGCATTCTTTCATGTGTTTGTTGGCAATCTGTATATCTTCTTTGGAGAAATGTCTATTTAGTTCTTCTGCCCATTTCTGGATTGGGTTGTTTGTTTTTTTGTTATTGAGCTGCATGAGTTGCTTATAAATTTTGGAGATTAATCCTTTGTCAGTTCTTTCATTTGCAACTATTTTCTCCCATTCTGAGGGTTGTCTTTTGGTCTTGTTTATGGTATCCTTTGCTGTGCAAAAGCTTTTAAGTTTCATTAGATCCCATTTGTTTATTTTTGTTTTTATTTCCATTTCTCTAGGAGATGGGTCAAAAAGCATCTTGCTGTGATTTATGTCATAGAGTGTTCTGCCTATGTTTTCCTCTAAGAGTTTGATAGTGTCTGGCCTTACATTTAGGTCTTTAACCCATTTTGAGTTTATTTTTGTGTGTGGTGTTAGGGAGTGTTCTAATTTCATACTTTTACAGGTAGCTGTCCAGTTTTCCCAGCACCACTTATTGAAGAGGCTGTCTTTTCTCCATTGTATATCCTTCCCTCCTTTATCAAAGATAAGGTGACCATATGTGTGTGGGTTTATCTCTGGGCTTCCTGTCCTGTTCCATTGATCTATATTTCTGTTTTTGTGGCAGTACCATACTGTCTTGTTTACTGTAGCCTTGCAGTATAGTATGAAGTCAGGGAGCTGATTCCTCCAGCTCCATTTTTCGTTCTCAAGATTGCTTTGGCTATTCGGGGTCTTTTGTGTTTCCATACAAATTGTGAAATTTTTTGTTCTAGTTCTGTAAAAAATGCCAGTGGTAATTTGATAGGGATTGCATTGAATCTGTAGATTGCTTTGGGTAGTAGAGTCATTTTCACAATGTTGATTCTTCCAATCCAATAACATGGTATATTTCTCCACCTACTTTATCATCTTTAATTTCTTTCATCAGTGTCTTATAGTTTTCTGCATACAAGTCTTTTGTCTCCTTAGGTAGGTTTATTCCTAGATATTTTATTCTTTTTGTTGCAGTGGTAAATGGGAGTGTTTTCTTAATTTCCCTCTCAGATTTTACATCATTAGTGTATAAGAATGCCAGAGATTTCTGTATATTAATTTTGTATCCTGCTACTTTACCAAATTCATTCATTAGTTCTAGTAGTTTTCTGGTAGCATCCTTGGTATTCTCTATGTATAGTATCATGTCATCTGCAAACAGTGACAGCTTTACTTCTTCTTTTCCTATTTGGATTCCTTTTATTTCTTTCTTTTCTCTGTTTGCTGTGCCTAGAATTCCCAAAACTATGTTGAATAAGAGTCGTGAGAGCGGGCAACCTTGTCTTGTTCCTGATCTTAGTGGAAATGGTTTCAGTTTTTCACCATTGAGAACAATGCTGGCTGTGGGTTTGTCATATATGGCCTTTATTATGTTGAGGAAAGTTCCCTATATGCCTACTTTCTGGAGGGTTTTTATCATAAATGGGTGTGGAATTTTGTCAAAAGCTTTCTCTGCATCTATTGAGTTGATCATATGGTTTTTCTCCTTCAGTTTGTTGATATGGTGTATCACGTTGATTGATTTGTGTATATTGAAGAATCCTTGCATTCCTGGAATAAACCCCACTTGATCATGGTGTATGATCCTTTTAATGTTCTATTGGATTCTGTTTGCTAGTATTTTGTTGAGGATTTTTGCATCTATGTTCATCAGTGATATTGGCCTATAGTTTTCTTTTTTTGTGACGTCTTTGTCTGGTTTTGGTATCAGGGTGATGGTGGCCACATAGAATGAGTTTGGGAGTGTTCCTGCCTCTGCTATCTTTCGGAAGAGTTTGAGAAGGATAGATGTTAGCTCTTCTCTAAATGTTTGATAGAATTCGCCTGTGAAGCCATCTGGTCCTGGGCTTTTATTTGTTGGAAGATTTTTAATCACAGTTTCAATTTCAGTGCTTATGATTGGTCTGTTCATATTTTCTATTTCTTCTTGGTTCAGTCTCGGCAGCTTGTACATTTCTAAGAATTTGTCCATTTCTTCCAGGTTGTCCATTTTATTGGCATAGAGTTGCTTGTAGTAATCTCTAATAATCTTTTGTATTTCTGCAGAGTCAGTTGTTACATCTCCTTTTTCATTTCTAATTCTATTGATTTGAGTCTTCTCCCTTTTTTTCTTGATGAGTCTGGCTAATGGTTTATCAATTTTATTTATCTTCTCAAAGAACCAGCTTTTACTTTTATTGATCTTTGCTATTGTTTCATTCATTTCTTTTTCATTTATTTCTGATCTGATCTTTATGATTTCATTCCTTCTGCTAAATTTGGGGGATTTTTGTTCTTCTTTCTCTAATTGCTTTAGGTGCAAAGTTAGGTTGTTTATTTGAGATGTTTCCTGTTTCTTAAGGTATGATTGTATTGCTATAAACTTCCCTCTTAGAACTCCTTTTGCAGTATCCCATGGGTTTTGGGTCGTCGTGTCTCCATTGTCATTTGTTTCTAAGTACTTTTTGATTTCCTCTTTGATTTCTTCAGTGATCACTTCGTTATTAAGCAGTGTATTGTTTAGCCTCCATGTGCTTGTATATTTTACAGATCTTTTCCTGTCATTGATATCTAATTTCATAGCGTTGTGGTCGGAAAAGATACTTGATATGATTTCAATTTTCTTAAATTTGCCAAGGATAGATTTGTGACCCAATATATGATCTATCCTGGAGAATATTCCATGAGCACTTGAGAAAAATGTGTATTCTGTTGTTTTTGGATGGAATGTCCTATAAATATCAATTAAGTCCATCTTGTGTAATGTATCATTTAAAGCTTGTGTTTCCTTATTTATTTTCATTTTGGATGATCTGTCCATTGGTGAAAGTGGGGTGTTAAAGTCCCCTACTATATTGTGTTACTGTTGATTTCCCCTTTTTTGGCTGTTAGTATTTGCCTTATGTATTGAGGTGCTCCTATGTTGGGTGCATAAATATTTACAATTGATATATCTTCTTCATGGATCGATCCCTTGATCATTATGTAGTGTCCTTCTTTGTCTCTTGTAATAGTTTTTATTTTAAAGTCTATTTTCTCTGATATGAGAATTGCTACTCCAGCTTTCTTCTGATTTCCACTTCCATGGAATATCTTTTTCCATCCCTTCAGTTTCAGTCTGTATGTGTCCCTAGATCTGAAGTGGGTCTCTTGTAGACAGCATACATACAGGTCTTGTTTTTGTATCCATGCTGCCAGTCTCTATCTTTTGGTGGGAGCATTTAATCCATTTATATTTAAGGTAATTATCAATATCAATTATCAATATCCTATTACCATTTACTTAATTGTTTCGGGTTGTTCTTGTAGGTCTTTTACTTCTCTTGTGTTTCTTGCCTAGGGAAGTTCCTTTAGCATTTGTTGTAAAGCTGGTTTGGTGGTGCTGAACTCTCTCAGCTTTTGCTTGTCTGTAAAGGTTTTAATTTCTCCATCAAATCTGAATGAGATCCTTGCTGGGTAGAGTAATCTTGGTTGTAGGTGTTTTTCCTTCATCACTTTAAATATGTCCTGCCACTCCCTTCTGGCTTGTAGAGTTTCTGCTGAAAGATCAGATGTTAACCTTATGGGGATTCCCTTGTGTGTTATTTGTTGTTTTTCCTTGCTGCTTTTAATATGTTTTCTTTGTATTTAATTTTTGACAGTTTGATTATTATGTGTCTTGGTGTGTTTTTCCTTGGGTTTATCCTGTATGGGACTCTCTGTGCTTCCTGGACTTGATTGACTATTTCCTTTCCTATATTAGGGAAGTTTTCAACTATAATCTCTTCAAATATTTTCTCAGTCCCTTTCTTTTTCTCTTCTTCTTCTGGGACCCCTATGATTCGAATGTTGGTGCATTTAATGTTGTCCCAGAGGTCTCTGAGACTGTCCTCGGTTCTTTTCATTCTTTTTTCTTTCTTCTGCTCTGCAGTAGCTATTTCCACTATTTTATCTTCCAGGTCACTTATCCGTCCTTCTGCCTCAGTTATTCTGCTATTGATCCCATCTAGAGTATTTTTCATTTCATTTATTGTGTTGCTCATCCTTGCTTGCTTCCTCTTTATTTCTTCTAGGTCCTTGTTAACTGTTTCTTGCAATTTGTCTATTCTATTTACAAGATTTTGAATCATCTTTACTATCATTATTCTGAATTATTTTTCAGGTAGACTGCCTATTACCTCTTCATTTGTTAGGTCTGGTGTGTTTTTATCTTGTTCCTTCATCTGCTGTGTGTTTTTCTGTCTTCTCATTTTGCTTATCTTACTGTGTTTGGGGTCTCCTTTTTGCAGGCTGCAGGTTCATAGTTCCAGCTGTTTTTGGTGGCTGTCCTCAGTGGCTGAGGTTGGTTCAGTGGGTTGAGTAGGTTTCCTGGTTGGGGGGACTACTGCCTCTGTTCTGGTGGATGAGGCTGGATCTTGTCTTTCTGGTGGGCAGGTCCACGTCTGGTGCTGTGTTTGGGGATGTTTGTAGCCTTATTATGATTTTAGGCAGCCTCTCTGCTAATGGATGGGGCTGTAGACCTGTTTTGCTCTTTGTTGGGTATAGGTTGTCCAGCACTGTTCGTTGCTGGTCCTCAAGTGAAACTGGGTCTTGGTGTTGAGATGGAGATCTCTGGGAGATTTTTGCCATTTGATATTGCGTGTACCTGGGACGTCTCTTGTGGACCAGTGTTCTGAGGTTGGTTCTCCCACCTCAGATACACAGCCTTAACACCTGGCTGGAGTGCCAAGAGCCTTTAATCCACACGGCTCAAAATAAAAGGGAGAAAAAATAGAAAGGAAAGAAAGGAAGGAAGGAAGGAGGGAGGGAGGGAAGGAAGGAAGGAAGAAAGGAAGGGAGGGAGGAAGGAAGAAAGGAAGGAAGGAAGAAGGAGAGGAAGGAAGAGAGGAAGGAAGGGAGGAAGAAAGGGAGGAAGGAAGGGAGGAAAGAAGGGAGCAAGGAAGGGAGCAAGGAAGGAAGGAGGGAAGTAGGGAAAAAAGTAGGGAAGAAAGGAAGAAAGAAAGGGAGAAGACAAAATAAAGTAGGATAAAATATAGTTATTAAAATAAAAAATAATTATTAAGAAGAAAAATTTCTGTTAAGAAAAAAAACAAAAAAACCCGGGTTGGTCTAACCCTAAGACAAATGGTGAAAACAAATCTATACAGATAAAATCTCACACAGCAGCACACACATACACACTCACAAAAAGAAAAAAAGGGGAAAATAATAGTATATCTTGCTCCCAAAGTCCACCTCCTCAACTTGGGATATTTTGCTGACTATTCAGGTTTTCCACAGATGCAGGGCACTTCAAGTTGACTGTGGAGCTTTAATCTGCTGCTTTTGAGGCTGCTGGGCACGACCTCCCCCTCTCCTCTGTGTTCACACAGATCCTGGGGTTTAGCTTTGGACTTGGCTCCGCCTCTGTGTGTAAGTCGTCTGAGGGCGTCTGCCCTTCGCTCAGACAGAACGGGGTTAAAGGAGCAGCTGACTCGGGCGCTCTGGCACAGGCCAAGGGGAGGGAGGGGCACAGATGCGGGGCGAGACTGCGACATCAGAGGCCGGCATGACGCTGCACTGGCCCGAGGCGCACCACGCGTTTTCCTGGGGAAGCCGTCCCTGGATCACGGGGCCCTGGCAGTGGCGGGCTGCACAGGCTCCCGGGAGGGGCAGTGTGAAGAGTGACCTGTGCTCGCACACAGGCCTCTTGGTGGTGGCAGCAGCAATCCTAGTGTCCCACACCCGTCTCTGTTGTCCATGCCGACAGCCGCGGCTTGCGCCCGTTTCTGGAGCTCCTTTATGTGGTGCCCTTAATCCCCTCTCCTCGTGCCCCAGGAAGCAAAGAGGCAAGAAAAAGTCTCTTGCCTCTTCAGTAGCTCCTCGCTCATTTCTGGAGCTCCTTTAAGTGGCGTGCTTAAACCCCTCTCCTTGCGCACCAGGAAGCAAAGAGGATAGAAAAGGTCTCTTGCCTCTTTGGCAGCTCCAGACTTCTCCCGGACTCTCTCCCAACTAGCAGTGGTGCACTAACCCCTTCAGGCTGTTTTCACTCTGCCAACTCCAGTCCTTTCCCTGGCATCCGACTGAAGCCCGAGGCTCAGCTCCCAGCCCCGCCCGCCCCGACGGGTGAGCAGACAAGCCTCTTGGGCAGTTGAGTGCTGGTCGGCACCGATCCTCTGCGGAATCTCTCTGCTTTGCCCTCTGCACCCTGTTGCTGCGCTCTCCTCCATGGCTCCGAAGCTTCCCCCCTCTGCCACCTGCAGTCTCCGCCTGCGAAGGGGCTTCTAGTGTGTGGGAACCTTTCCTCCTTCACGGCTCCTTCCCACTGATGCAAGTCCCATCCCTTTTCTTTGTCTCTGTTTATTCTTTTTTCTTTTGCCCTACCCAGGTACGTGGGGAGTTTCTTGCCTTTTTGGAGGTCTAAGGTCTTCTGCCAGCATTCGGTGGGTGTTCTATAGGAGAAGTTCCACGTGTAGATGTATTTCTGATGTATCTGTGAGGAGGAAGGTGATCCCCGCGTCTTACTCTTCCGCCATCTTCTCGCCCTCCTGATTTGATTTTAAATGGGATTGTTTTCTTAAATTCTCTTTCTAGTAGTTCATTATTAGTATATAGAAATGCAACAGATTTCTATATATTAATCTTGTGTCCTGCAACTTTACTAAAGTCATTTATTAGTTTCAATAGTTTTGTGTGTGTGTGTGGAGTCTTTAAGGTTTTCTATATATTCTGTATGTTTTCTGTAAATAGTGGCAATTTTACTTTTTCCCTTCCCATTTGGATTCTTTTCATTTCTTTTACTTGTCTGATTGCTGTGGTGAAGATTTCCAATACAATGTTAAATAGAAGTGATGAGAGTGGTAATCCTTGTCTTGTTCCTAATCTTAGAGGAAAAGCTTTCAGTTTTTCACTATTGAGTAATCTGTTAGTGATGGGATTGTCTTCTATAGCCTTTATTATGTTAAGTTAGGTTCCCTCTAGACACTTTCTTGAGAGTTTTTATCATAAATGGATATTGTGTTTTATTGAAAACCTTTTCTTCATCGATTTAGATGATTATATGATTTTTATTCTTCATTTGTTAATGTGGTATAGCACATGAACTAATTTGTGGATATTGCATTTCATAGGATAGACCCTACTTGATCATGATGTATAATCCTCTTAATGTATTATTAAATTCAGTTGCTAATGTTTTATTGAGGATTTTTAAATCTATGTTCATCAGTGATATTGCCCTATTTACTTTTTTGTGTGGTATCTTTGTCTGGTTTTTATATCAGGGTGATGTCAGTCTCATAGAATGAGTTAGAAGTGTTCCTTATGCTTCCATTTTTTTTTTTTGAATAGTTTGATTATGGGTAGGCATTAACTCTAAATATTTGGTAGAATTCACCTGTGAAAAGCTTTCTGTTCCTACACTTTGTTTTGGGGGATTTTTATTACTGATTCAATTCATTACTGGTAATTGTTCTGTTCATATTTTATATTACTTTCTGATTCAATCTTGGGAGTTCATACATTTCTATGAATGTATCCATTTCTTCTAAGTTGTCAATTTATTGGTGTATAATGTCTGTAACTGCTTATGATCCTTTGTATTTCTCTTCTGTTTGTTCTAACTTCTTTCTCATTTATTATTTCATTTAACTCACCTACTCTTTTTCTTATGAGTTTAGCTAAAGTTTTTTCAATTTTGTTTATCTTTCTGAAGAACCAGTTCTTAGTTTCATTGATCTTTTCTATTTTTCTTTTTTTAAGTCTTCATTTCATTTATTTCTGCTCTAATCTTTATTATTTCTTCCCTTTTACTAATTCTGTTTTGTTTTTATTCCTTTTTCTAGTTCCTTTAGGCATAAGTTTAGATTGTTTATTTGAGATTTTTCTTGTTTCCTGAGGTAGGCTATTATAAATTTCTCTCTTGGAACTGCCTTGCTGCCTCCCATAAATTTTGGATCATTATGTTTCCATTTTCATTTGTCTCCAGGTGTGTTTTAATTAAAGTATAGTTAATTTACAATTTTATATTAGTTTCAGGTGTACAAATAGTGATTTTTATAGGTTATACTCAATTTAAAGTTATTATAAAATATTGGTTATATTCCCTGTGCTGTACATTACATTTCCAGGTAGTTTTTGATTTCCACCTTGATCTCATCAGTGATTCATTGCTTGCTTATATATAGGTTAGCCTCTGTGTGTTTGTGTTTTTTGCAGTTTATTTCTTGTAGTTATTTCTAGTCCCATACCACTGTGGTCAGAAAAGATGCTTGATATGATTTAAATCTTACTAAATATAAATATATTTTTATAATAAATATATTTATAAATATTAATTTAATATTGAGATATTTTGTGGCTTATCATGTGATTTATACTAGAGAATGTTCTATTTACACTTGAAGAGAATGTGCATTCTTCTGTTTTTGGTTGAAATGTTCTGTATATATGTATGTATTTCATCTGATCTAAGGTGTCATTTAATGCCAGTGTTTCCTTATTGATCTTCTCTCTGGATGTTCTGTCCATTGATGTAAGTAGGATGTTAAAGTCCCCTACTATTATTGTATTACTCTAAATTTCTCCCTTTATGTTTGTTAAATCTGCTTTATATATTTAGGTGCTCCTATGTTGGGTGCATACACATTTGCAATTATGTCTTCTTATTTGATTGATCCTTTTATCATTATGTAGTGTCTTTCTTTGGTTACTGTCTTTGTTTTAAAGTCTATTTCGTCTGATACAAATATTGCTAACCCAGCTTTTCTTCATTTCTATTTCATAGAATACATTTTTCCCAGCCCTTTACCTTCAGTCTCTGTGTGTGTCTTTAGGTCTGAAGTGAATCTCCTCTAGGCAGCATATATATGATTCTTGTATTTTCCTGTAGGCAGCATATATATGATTCTTGCTTTTTACCCATTCAGCCACTCTATGTCTTTTGATTGGAGTATTTAATCCATTTACACTTAAAGCACTTATTGATAGGTATGTATAATTGCCATTTTGTTAACAGGTTTTTTGTTCTTGTTTTTCTTTTCTTCTTCTTTTGCTCTCTTCCCTTGTGATTTAATGACTATCTTTAGTGTTGTTTAGTTTCTTTTCTCTTTTAATGTGTGTATCTATTATAAGTTTTTGGTTTAGGGTTGCCTTGAGGTTTATTTTTATATAATTTATATATAATATAAATTTGTTTGGTTTCTCTTTATATTTTCTAGCTCTTTGTTAAAATTCTCATTGTGTTCATCCATTCTTTCTTATAGTTCAATGAGCCTCTTTGATTATCACCTTGAGCTCTGTATCAGGTAGATTGCTTATCTCCCCTTCATTTAGTATTTTTTTCTGAGGTTTTTTCTTGTTCCTTCTTTATATATATATAGAATATATATAGAATATATATATATCTCATATATATCTCATATATATATATTAAGTTGACGTTCTCTTAAGTTCGAAAGCATTCTAAAAACCCTGAATTTTACCTTCCCTCTCCACTTTTAATGTTTTAGCATTGTATGTTTTGTCTTTTGTTGTGTTTTTGTTTTTGGTTGGTTTTGTTTATCATGAAATCACTTATTGTGGATGTAGGTGATGTTACTACTCCTGTTTTTAACCTTCCTGCTATTCACTACCTTTATTGTATGTTTGAGTTTACCAGTGAGATTTTACTTTTGTAATTTTCATATATCTAGTTGTAGTCTTTTCTCCTTAGAAGATTTCCTTTAACATTTCTTGTAAAGCCAGTTTAGTTATGCTGAACTCTTTTAGACTTCCTTGTCTGTAAAAGTCTTTATCTCTCCTTTAAATCTGAATGTTGGTCTTTCCAAGTAGAGTATTCTTGATTGCAGGTTTTTCCATTTCATCACTTTGAATATATTGTGCCACTCCCTCTGGCTCAGAAAGTTTCTGCTGAAAAGCCAGCTGAAGATAGTCTTATGAGAGTTCCATATTACGTAATTAGTTGCTTTTCACTTGCAGCATTTAAGATTCTCTCTTTATCTTTAATTTTTGACATTTTAATTATAATGTGTTTTGGTGTGGACCTCTTTGGCTGTATCTTGTTTGAGACACTCTGTGCTTCCTGGACCAGGATGTCTGTTTATTCCCCAGATTATGGAAGTTTTCAGCTATTATTTCTTCTAATAGGTTCTGTAATTTTTCTCTCTCTTCTTTCTCTGGGACCCCTAAGATGAAAATTTTAGTGTGCTTGATATTGTCCCAGAGGTCTCTTAAGCTGTCTTAAAAGATGTTTTTTCTTTTTATTGTTCTGATTGGATGCTTTCTACTACTCTGTCTTCCAGTTTGCTGATCTTTTCTTCTGACTCATCTAGTATACTGTTGATTCTTTCCAGTATATTTTTTATTTCAGTTATTATATTCTTCTTCTATGTTTTGTTTCTCTTTATATTTCCTAGTTCTTTGTTAAAATTCTCATTGTGTTCATCCATTCTTTCTTATAGTTCAATGAGCCTCTTTGATTATTATCACCTTGAACTCTATATCAGGTAGATTGCTTATCTCCCATTTATATAGTATTTTATTCTGAAGTTTTGTCTTGTTCATTGTTTTGGAGCTTATTATTATGTCTCCTCATTTTGCCAAATTCCCAGTGTTTGTATCTTTTTGACCTACATAAACATAGGTTAGTTACAATTCCTGATCTTGGAGAAGTCACCTTATGTAGGAGACATCCTATGGGGCAGAGCATTACATTTTACTCTGGTCACTAAAGTTTTATGCTTTAGGGGTGTCTCCTATGTTGGCTGCATGGGCCTTTCTGATGTGGATGGCTGACTATGGTGTGTGCACTGGTAGGCCTGGCTAGCCCCTAGTTTAGTAGGCTTCCAGATCCTGCTTCATATGGTGACTGTCAGCCTTCTGGTTGGTGGAGCTGGGTCCCAGGACAGCTGGCTGTGCAACCTGAGGGATCCAGTACTGGTGCTGATGTACTGGTGGTCAGGGATGGGTCCTGGAATGGTTGGCTGTGTGATCCAAGGGCCCTGGGGCTATTTCTGACAAGCTGGTGGGTGGGGCCTAGTCTTGGCATGGCTGGCTGCTTGGCCTTTGGACTCCAGAACTGGTGCTGACCTGCAGGTGGGAAGTTGAGACCCTGGTGTTAATAAGCTAGAAGGAGAAATCCAAAATGGTGCTTTCCATCACTGTTGTCCTCGTAGAAGAACAAGCTCCTAAAAATGGCTGCTGCCAGCATCTATGTCCTTAAGGGGAGTTTCAGTTGCCTCCTTACTCTCTGGAGGCTCTCTAAGATCAATAAGTGGCTCTGGCCCAGGCTTCTTTCAAATTACTGACTTTGTGCTGGGACTCAGAGTGTGGGAGATTTTGTACATGCCCTTTAAGAGCAGAGTCTGTTTTCTACAGCTCCAGCTCTCCTGTATACAAGCTGCACTTGTCTTGAAAACCACACATTTGGGGAGCTTGTCTTCCCAATGCAGGATGCACAGGATGGGGAGCCTGATGTGGGGCTGGATCATTCACTCCTTGGTGAGATCATCTGGAATTATTATTATCCTTCCTTTTTTGGTTTGCCTACCAAGGGGGTGTGGTTCTCAACTGTACCGTGTCTCCACCCCTTCTACCCATCTCATTGTGGACCTTTCTTTATGTCTTTAGTTGAGGAAAATCTGTTCTGCTGGTCTTCATGTCATTCTCATTGATAGATGGAAAATATTTTCTGTTAGCCTTCAGGTTGTTCTGATTAGGAGGCGCTCTGTAAGGGGTTGTAATTTTTGTGTACCAATGGGAGGAGGTGAGCTCAGTGTCTTCCTACTTTGCCATCTTGGTCACTTCCCCTCTAATTCCAAATCATTTTGTGTTTTGTTCTTTAGCCTTATTCATACAAGTTTTAACTATGTTTATTTCTAAGTATTATGATTTTTTATCATATTTGAATTATTTTTTAACTTAATAACTCAATAATCAGTCTACTAGTATTATACTGCCAGCATTGCATAGGAGAAACACTAATCATGGTTTATAAATTATTATTGATCTTCACTTAGGACCACACCATAGATGACCATGTGAGAAGCAGTTTGACCAAAAATTAAGGTTTGCAGTTTGGAAAGTTTCTGATTTGAAATACTTATTGGAAACCACAGTTTAACTTTTTTTCCTGTGAGTGTTGTGGGTGGCATTTTATTCTCTACCCCTACTATCCATTTTTTCCTACCTTGACATTCATATGTGCCTCCCAAACCTTCATTTTGTCTTTTGTAAAACTAGTGCTCATCTCTTTGAGATGCTTCTTGGGATACCCAAATAAATGTTTATGGCCAGCAGCCTCTTTAAAATCAGACAATCCAAACATGGTCTCTTAATTAGTGGAAATCCAGCCATCCATTTTCATTAGATATAATTATAAACACATTATACTCATACCATTTATTTAAGATATAACCATGTGTTTTGTTTGTGATTTTCTTTTTTGTCACCTATATAAATATTCTTAGATAAAACCTGCTTCTTTATATAGACTGCATACATTGCTGTCATTTTCTGAACACTGAAACAATTCCTGTAGTGTGGCTGATACTAAACTCTTGGAAGTTTGAGATTACACTTATTAGAAGTTGCCTAAATGTTGTATTTTGACACATATTTCAAATCTTTTCTGTTTATTCATTCAATTTGTTGAGTGTCTGCTCTCTGCCAGAAACCATACTTGGTATATTTGGTTTTCTCTTATTTTTTATTCAATTTGGAATAATTATCTTGTCCTGGAGTTTCACCAATTTCATTGAGCTAGTCTAATTATTTGAAGTGAATAATCTTGTAATTTTTAGTATCTTTTAATTTCACTTTTATAATTCTTTTGCTTTTTGATTAAATTGTCATATTTGTTTACTCTTGCTTATATTTTAAAAATTTGTTCAGAATTTCTCAATTCTGCTTCTTATCCCTATTTTATTAGCTTTTTATATTATTATTTACATTTTCTTGTATCTTTAGACTTTTTCTAATTTGGTAATAATTCACATTAAATCTTTTCTTTAATAATAAAATATGGCATCGAATTTATCGGTCAGAACTGTGCTGGATGCATTTCCATACATTTTTGTATAAAACATTTTATGTTTTTATTTTACAAAAAGCCTGAAATTGTTTTTTCTTATATTTTTGTTACAAATTTAATATATATTCATTTTACATTCTCAAATGAAACAGTCATGTTTCAGGAAGCAAAATACTTTATGCAGAGCCTGTGAGTCTTCTGGCATTGAATAATAACAATAGTCATAATTGAAATATTTTAAAACATTAAAATTGAGATATAGATATTTAGCAATGGAAGAAATCCAACCTAAATTTCATTTTTCAAAATTCTATTCTCTTGCTTTGATTTATCTTGTCTAATTGTGTAATCTGTTAGTCAGGTTTAAGGACATGCTACCCCAAAATATGGCACTTTGGCATATTGAATATTTTAAGCTGAAGGAGTTTGAGAAAACAACAGAAGCAGGAAGATTACTCTGACGTTCCCTACACACACATCCCTAAAGTAGGTCATAAAACTATCATGTGAGAGGTGTCCTCTCTATACTGGGAAGAAAGGAGCACCCTTATCTCTGAAGACATCTGAAAAAATAGACACTGCTAAGTTTTTTCAGTTTACTGCACTTATACTTTGACCTATCATAGACTGTTCACTCTTCATCAAACCTGGTATTAATACTCAGGTTTAACTGTTTCTTCAGGTCTTCATTTCCTTATGAAGCCTCCTGTGTCATGTAAAACTTATATTAAATCAAATTGTATTCTTTTTTTTCTGTTACTTTTTCCCTGACAGTTTAATTTTCAGACCCATCCAGGGGCCCTAAGAGGGCTGAGAAAAATGTTTTCTTCCCCCATATTATGAAAGCAAAAAATTAAGCTTTATTTATCATTTTTATTCTCCAAGACTTGCATAGTTACAGGCATATAAGTTTACATAAAATTTTAATTAAACACAAAAAAACAACCAATAGACAAATCAACTTCAGAAACCTGTGTAACCTTTGGAAGACTCTTTTTCTCGTAGTTGCTGTTACAAGTAATCAAAACTCAAATTTGTTTGAGAAAATAGAATGAGGTTAGGAGTAGGATCTCTGGGTTGAACAGGTCATCTGCAACCATGTCAGGATCACAAAAAATGTTATCAGGATCCTTTCATTTTCATTCCACCTTTTAAGTCTTCTTCTTTTTTTTTAATTTTTTATTTTAACATCTTTATTTGAGTATAACTGTTTTACAATAGTGTGTTAGTTTCTCCTTTACAACAAAGTGACTCAGTTATACATATACATATGTTCCCATAACTCTTCCCTCTTGTGTCACCATCCCTCCCACCCCTCTAGCTGGTCACAAAGCACAGAGGTGAACTCCCTGTGCTATGCTGCAGCTTCCCACTAGCTATCTAATTTACATTTGGTAGTGTGTATATGCCCCTGCCACTCTCTCACATCGTCACAGCTTACCCTTCCCCCTCCCCATATCCTCAACTACATGCTCTAGTAAGTCTGTGTTTTATTCCCATCCTACCACTAATCTCTTCATGACTTTTTTTTTTTTTAGATTCCATATATATGTGTTAGCATACCATATTTGTTTTTATCCTTCTGACTTACTTCACTCTGTATGACAGACTCCAGGTCTATCTACCTCATTACAAATAACTCAGTTTCATTTCTTTTTATGGCTGAGTAATATTCCATTGTATATATGTGCCACATCTTCCTTATCCATTCATCTGTTGATGGACACTTAGGTTGCTTCCATGTCCTGGCTATCGTAAATAGAGCTGCAATAAACATTTTGGTACATGACTCTTTTTGAATTATGGTTTTCTCAGGGTATATGCCCAGTAGTGGGATTGCGGGGTCATATGGTAGTTCTATTTGTAGTTTTTTAAGGAACTTCCATACTGTTCTCCATAGTGGCTGTATCATTTTACATTCCCACCAACAGTGCAAGAGTGTTCCCTTTTCTCCACACCCTCTCCAGCATTTATTGTTTCTAGATTTTCTGATGATGGCCATTCTGACTGGTGTGAGATGATATCTCATTGTAGTTTTGATTTGCATTTCTCTAATGATTAATGATGTTGAGCATTCTTTCATGTGTTTGTTGGCAATCTGTATATCTTCTTTGGAGAAATGTCTATTTAGTTCTTCTGCCCATTTTTGGATTGTGTTGTTTGTTTTTTTGTTATTGAGGTGCCTGAGTTGCTTATAAATTTTGGATATTAATCCTTTGTCAGTTGCTTCATTTGCAAATATTATCTCCCATTCTGAGGGTTGTCTTTTGGTCTTGTTTATGGTATCCTTTGCTGTGCAAAAGCTTTTAAGTTTCATTAGATCCCATTTGTTTATTTTTGTTTTTATTTCCATTTCTCTAGGAGATGGGTCAAAAAGGATCTTGCTGTGATTGATGTCATAGAGTGTTTTGCCTACGTTTTCCTCTAAGAGTTTGATAGTGTCTGGCCTTACATTTAGGTGTTTAACCCATTTTGAGTTTATTTTTGTGTATGGTGTTAGGGAGTGTTCTAATTTCATACTTCTACAGGTAGCTGTCCAGTTTTCCCAGCACCACTTATTGAAGAGGCTGTCTTTTCTCCACTGTGTTTCCTTCCCTCCTTTATCAAAGATAAGGTGACCATATGTGTGTGGCTTTATCTCTGGGCTTTCTATCCTGTTCCATTGATCTGTATTTCTTTTTTGTGCCAGCACCATACTGTCTTGATTACTGTGGCCTTGTAGTAGAGTCTGAAGTCAGGGAGCCTGATTCCTCCAGCTCCATTTTTCATTCTCAAGATTGCTTTGGCTATTTGGGGTCTTTTGTGTTTCCATACAAATTGTGAAATTTTTTGTTCTAGTTCTGTAAAAAATGCCAGTGGTAATTTGATAGGGATTGCATTGAATCTGTAGATTGCTTTGGGTAATAGAGACATTTTCACAATGTTGATTCTTCCAATCCAAGAACATGGTATACTTCTCCAGCTATTTGTATCATCTTTAATTTCTTTCATCAGTGTCTTATAGTTTTCTGCATACAAGTCTTTTGTCTCCTTAGGTAAGTTTATTCCTAGATATTTTATTCTTTTTGTTGCAGTGGTAAATGGGAGTGTTTTCTTAATTTCCCTCTCAGATTTTTCATCATTAGTGTATAAGAATGCCAGAGATTTCTGTGCATTAATTTTGTATCCTGCTACTTTACCAAATTCATTGATTAGTTCTAGTAGTTTTCTGGTAGCATCCTTAGTATTCTCTATGTATAGTATCATGTCATCTGCAAACAGTGACAGCTTTATTTCTACTTTTCCTATTTGGATTCCTTTTATTTCTTTATTTTCTCTGATTGCTGTGGCTAGAACTTCCAAAACTATGTTGAATAAGAGTGGTGAGAGTGGGCAACCTTGTCTTGTTCCTGATCTTAGTGGAAATGGTTTCAGTTTTTCACCATTGAGAACAATGCTGGCTGTGGGTTTGTCATATATGGCCTTTATTATGTTGAGGAAAGTTCCCTCTATGCCTACTTTCTGCAGGGTTTTTATCATAAATGGGTGTGGAATTTTGTCAAAAGCTTTCTCTGCATCTATTGAGATGATCATATGGTTTTTCTCCTTCAGTTTGTTGATATGGTGTATCACGTTGATTGATTTGCGTATATTGAAGAATCCTTGCATTCCTGGAATAAACCCCACTTGATCATGGTGTATGATCCTTTTAATGTGCTGTTGGATTCTGTTTGCTAGAATTTTGTTGAGGATTTTTGCATCTATGTTCATCAGTGATATTGGCCTATAGTTTTCTTTCTTTGTGACGTCTTTGTCTGGTTTTGGTATCAGGGTGATGGTGGCCTCATAGAATGAGTTTGGGAGTGTTCCTGCCTCAGCTACCTTTTGGAAGAGTTTGAGAAGGATAGGTGTTAGCTCTTCTCTAAATGTTTGATAGAATTCGCCTGTGAAGCCATCTGGTCCTGGGCTTTTGTTTGTTGGAAGATTTTTAATCACAGTTTCAATTTCAGTGCTTATGATTGGTCTGTTCATATTTTCTATTTCTTCATGGTTCAGTCTCGGCAGCTTGTACATTTCTAAGAATTTGTCCATTTCTTCCAGGTTGTCCATTTTATTGGCATAGAGTTGCTTGTAGTAATCCCTAATAATCTTTTGTATTTCTGCAGAGTCAGTTGTTACATCTCCTTTTTCATTTCTAATTCTATTGATTTGAGTCTTCTCCCTTTTTTTCTTGATGAGTCTGGCTAATGGTTTATCAATTTTATTTATCTTCTCAAAGAACCAGCTTTTACTTTTATTGATCTTTGCTATTGTTTCATTCATTTCTTTTTCATTTATTTCTGATCTGATCTTTATGATTTCTTTCCTTCTGCTAAATTTGGGGTTTTTTTGTTCTTCCTTCTCTAATTGCTTTAGGTGCAAAGTTAAGTTGTTTATTCAAGATGCTTCCTGTTTCTTAAGGTATGATTGTATTGCTATAAACTTCCCTCTTAGAACTGCTTTTGCAGTATCCCATAGGTTTTGGGTCGTCGTGTCTCCATTGTCATTTGTTTCTAAGTACTTTTTGATTTCCTCTTTGATTTCTTCAGTGATCACTTCGTTATTAAGTAGTGTATTGTTTAGCCTCCATGTGTTTGTATTTTTTACAGATCTTTTCCTGTAATTGATATCTAGTCTCATAGCGTTGTGGTCGGAAAAGATACTTGATATGATTTCAATTTTATTAAATTTGCCAAAGCTAGATTTGTGACCCGAGATATGATCTATCCTGGAGAATGTTCCATGGGCACTTGAGAAAAATGTGTATTCTGTTGTTTTTGGATGGAATGTCCTATAAATATCAAGTAAATCCATCTTGTATAATGTATCATTTAAAGCTTGTGTTTCCTTATTTATTTTTATTTTGGATGATCTGTCCATTAGTGACAGTGGGGTGTTAAAGTCCCCTACTATGATTGTGTTACTGTCAATTTCCTCTTTTATGGCTGTTAGTATTTGCCTTATGTATTGAGGTGCGCCTATGTTGGGTGCATAAATATTTACAATTGTTATATCTTCTTCATGGATCGATCACTTGATCATTATGTAGTGTCCTTCTTTGTGTCTTGTAATAGTTTTTATTATAAAGTCTATTTTGTCTGATATGAGAATTGCTACTCCAGCTTTCTTCTGATTTCCACTTGCATGGAATATTTTTTTCCATCCCCTCACTTTCAGCCTGTAAGTGTCCCTAGGTCTGAAGTGGGTCTCTTGTAGACAGCATATATATGGGTCCTGTTTTTGTATCCATTCAGCCAGTCTGTGTCTTTTGGTGGGAGCATTTAATCCATTTACATTTAAGGTAATTATTGATATGTGCATTCCTATTACCCTATACTTAATTGTTTTGGGTTGTTCTTGTAGGTCTTTTCCTTCTCTTGTGTTTCTTGCCTAGGGAAGTTCCTTTAGCATTTGTTGTAAAGCTGGTTTGGTGGTGCTGAACTCTCTCAGCTTTTGCTTGTCTGTAAAGGTTTTAATTTCTCTATCAAATCTGAATGAGATCCTTGCTGGGTAGAGTAATCTTGGTTGTAGGTTTTTTTCCTTCATCACTTTAAATATGTCCTGCCACTCCCTTCTGGCTTGTAGAGTTTCTGCTGAAAGATCATATGTTAACCTTATGGGGATTCCCTTGAGTGTTATTTGTTGTTTTTCCCTTGCTGCTTTTAATATGTTTTCCTTGTATTTAATTTTTGACAGTTTGATTATTATGTGTCTCGGCATGTTTATCCTTGGGTTTATCCTGTATGGGACTCTCTGTGCTTCCTGGACTTGATTGACTATTTCCTTTCCTATATTAGGGAAGTTTTCAACTATAATCTCTTCAAATATTTTCTCAGTCCCTTTCTTTTTCTCTTCTTCTTCTGGGACCCCTATGATTCGAATGTTGGTGCATTTAATGTTGTCCCAGAGGTCTCTGAGACTGTCCTCAGTTCTTTTCATTCTTTTTTCTTTCTTCTGCTCTGCAGTAGCTATTTCCACTATTTTATCTTCCAGGTCACTTATCCGTCCTTCTGCCTCAGTTATTCTGCTACTGATCCCATCTAGAGTATTTTTCATTTCATTTATTGTGTTGCTCATCGTTACTTGCTTCCTCTTTATTTCTTCTAGGTCCTTGTTAACTGTTTTTTGAAATTTGTCTATTCTATTTCCAAGATTTTGCATCATCTTCACCATCATTATTCTGAATTCTCTTTCAGGTAGACTGGCTATTACCTCTTCATTTGTTAGGTCTGGTGTGTTTTTATCTTGTTCCTTCATCTGCTGTGTGTTTTTCTGTCTTCTCATTTTGCTTATCTTACTGTGTTTGGGGTCTCCCTTTTGCAGGCTGCAGGTTCGTAGTTCTATCTATTTTTGGTGGCTGTCCCCAGTGGCTGAGGTTTGTTCAGTGGGTTGAGCAGGTTTCCTGGTTGGGGGGACCAGTGCCCCTGTTCTGGTGGATGAGGCTGGATCCTGTCTCCCTGGTGGGCAGGTCCACGTCTGGTGGCATGTATGGGGATGTCGGTAACCTTACTATGATTCTAGGCAGCCTCTCTGCTAATGGATGGGGCTGTAGACCTGTCTTGCTCTTTGTTGGGTATAGGTTGTCCAGCACTGTTCATTGCTGGTCCTTGAGTGAAGCTGGGTCTTGGTGTTGAGATGGAGATCTCTGGGAGATTTTCTCCATTTGATATTACATGGAGCTGAGAGGTCTTCTGTGGACCAGTGTCCTGAGGTTAGTTCTCCCACCTCAGCGACACAGCCTTGACACCTGGCTGGAGTGCCAAGAGCCTTTAATCCACACGGCTCAAAACAAAAGGGAGAAAAAAATAGAAAGGCAAGAAAGGAAGGAAGGAAGGAGGAAGGGAGGGAAGGAAGGAAGAAAGGAAGGGAGGGAGGAAGAAAGGAAGGGAGGAAAGAAGGAGGGAATAAAGAAAGGAAGGGAGGGAGGAAGAAAGGAAGAAAGAAAGGGGAGAAGACAAAATAAAGTAGGGTAAAATACAGTTATTAAAATAAAAAAAATTATTAAGAAGAAAAATGTCTATAAAAAAAAAAAAAAAAGGACGGTCTAACCCCAGGACAAATGGTGAAAACAAAGCTACACAGACAAAATCTCACACAGCAGCACCCAGATACACACTCACAAAAAGAAAAAAGGGGAAAATAATAGTATATCTTGCTCCCAAAGTCCACTTCCTCAACCTGGGATATTTCGCTGTCTATTCAGGTTTTCCACAGATGAAGGGCACTTCAAGCTGACTGTGGAGCTTTAACCCGCTGTTTCTGAGGCTGCTGGGAGGGACCTCCCCCTCTCTTTGTTCGCACAGTTCCTGGAGCTCAGCCCTGGGCCTGGCCCCGCCTCTGCACGCGGTCGTCCGAGGGCGTCTGCCCTTCGCTCAGAGAGGGCGGGGTCAAAGGAGCAGTGTTAACGGAGCAGCTGATTCGTGGTCTCTGGCTCACTTAGGCGGGGGGGGCGGGGGCGGATATGGGGCAGGTCCGCGTCGGCAAAGGCCAGCGTGACGCTGCACTGGCCTGAGGCGCACCGCGCGTTTTCCCAGGGAAGCAGTCTCAGGATCCCGGGACCCTGGCGGTGGCGGACTGCACAGGCTCCCGGGAGGGCCGGTGTGGAGAGTGACGTGTGCTCGCAAACAGGCCTCTTGGTGGCGGCAGTAGCAACCCTAGCGTCCCCCACCTGTCTCTGTTGTCCGTGCCAACAGCCGCACCTCGTGCCCGTTTCTGGAGCTCCTTTAAGCGGCGCGCTTAAACCCCTCTCCTCGCGCAGCAAGAGGTAAAGAGGGAAGAAAAGGTCTCTTGCGTCTTCGGCAGCTCCAGACTTCTCCCGAACTCCCTCCCGGCCAGCCGTGGTGCACTAAACCCTTCAGGCTGTTTTCACTCTGCCAACTCCAGACCTTTCCCTGGGATCCGCCCGAGGCTCAGTTCCCAACCCCGCCCGCCGCGGCGGGTGAGTAGACAAGCCTCTCGGGCTGGTGAGTGCTGAGTGGCACCGATCCTGTGCGGAATCTCTCTGCTTTGCCCTCCACACCCTGTTGCTGCGCTCTCCCCCGCGGCTCTGAAGCTTCCCCCTCCGCCACCCGTAGTCTCCGCCCGCGAAGGGGCTTCTAGTGTGTGGGAACCTTTCCTCCTTCACAGCTCCCTCCCACGGGTGCAGGTCCCGTCCCTATTCTTTTGTCTCTGTTTATTCTTTTTTTCTTTTGCCCTACCCAGGTACGTGGGGAGTTTCTTGCCTTTTGGGAGGTCTGAGGTCTTCTGCCAGCATTCGCTGGGTGTTCTATAGGAGAAGTTCCACGTGTAGATGTATTTCTGATGTATCTGTGAGGAGGAAGGTGATCCCCGCGTCTTACTCTTCCGCCATCTTCTCGCTCCCCGTGGCTTTGTCTCCCCATGTTGGCAAATATAGCTATGGCAGCTATAATCATAGGTGACCTACCACCCAGCAATCCCAGTAAATTAAGGCTTATCTTTCCAAGTAAAGCCACCAGAAGGGCTCAAATCAACCCATTTGTGACTCAGTTTCTGAGGATGGGAAGATGAGATGTTCTGAGATTCCATTCCAAAGGCATGTTCACACCCCCTTAACAAGGTAAATATGGAGCAGCTGCCTTTCACCATTACCAAGGTTTATGCTCAACAGGTTGGAGAGTCTGTCTTAGAAGAAAAGGTAATAAATATTGGGTCAGGCAAAAGGTAAGATAAATTTGCTAAATCTTTTCTTTTATAGTTTGAATGTTCTATAATTTGTTGTGACATGGTTGCCTGATGTTAGTCCACAGCTCTGAGCTCCCTGGACAGCTCTTTATTCTTTCCTTAGTCGTGGCTTTAAACAAACTTCAGCTCAAGTCCTGTAGCTTCTCAGAATGGGGCAGGAGGGGGATACATTCTGCTCCAGACAGCTTGGGGAAAAGTAGAAGCAAAAGACAGATCTGAAATGCTGTCTGAAAGTCTATTTTTAATAGAGGAGAGCAATTTTCCCCTCTCAGAGGATGGCTCCTCACATGAAGAGCGATAAACAAATACCAGAGGATTTGTTTTTGAGGTGATTGCTGATTAATTACTCACATTTACATAAAATTGTTCTCTTTTCTAACAATTTAGCCAGCTTCCAGCCGTTTCTGTTTTCCCTCCTCATCAGTCTGGCACAACACTCTTTATCTTAAAAGGAACAGAACTACTTTACTAATGCATGGATTCCAAAAATATTTTCTTAAACAAAACAGAATCAAGGTCTTATGCAAATCTATAAATCATTTTTTGTGATAATTTTATAATTGAGAAGTTCAAGACCAAAAATCAAATGAAACTATAAATGTGACCAATAGTTGACAAAACAACCCAAAACCCCAGAACAATGAAACACTTCTGTAACCATTATAAATGGTTAAATGAGCTCCCATACCCATTCAGTTGCTCATGCAGTCTATAAAAAGAGCCCCAGTGTGCCACAAAGTGTGTACTGAGTTTCCAGACTGCATAAGAAAATAAATTGTTATACTATACTTGGAATTAATTTAACCTAAAATTAATGTATGAGTTAGAAAAACTTGAAATACATAATTGACCATAATTTTGTTTTCCTTCTTAGAATTTAAAAGGGCAACTTGTGTATGATTTGATGGCATAGGCCTCTTAAGAAAGCCTTGTAGTTAACTTGGATTGATACTACTTTTGTCTTTGTTCAGGAGTGGAATTGCTGGATTGTATGGGATTTCTATTTTCAATTTTTTGAGGAAGATCCATATTATTTTATATAGTGGCTGTACCAACGTAAAGCCCCACCAACAGTTCATTAGGGTTCCGTTTTCTCCGCATCCTCACCAACATTCATAATTTCTTGCCTTTTTGATAATAGCAATTCTAACAGGTGTGAGGTGATAGCTCCTTGTGTTTCTGGTTTGGATTTCCCTGATGATTAGTGATGTTGAGCATCTTTTCATATGCCTGTTGGTCATCTATATGTCTTCTTTGGAAAAATGCCTATCCATGTCCTCTGCCCATTTTTAATCCATTAGTTTGTTCTTTTGATATTGAGTTGTATGAGTTTGTTATATATTTTGGATATTAACCTCTGATTGAGCATATTGTTTGCACATATCTTCAACTATTCAGTAGGTTGCCTTTTCATTCTGTTGATGGTTTCCTACTCTCTGCAAAAGCTTTTAGGTTTGATTAAGTGCCAGTTGTATATTTTTGCATTTGCTTCCATTGCTTGAAGAGACAGATCCAAAAAATGTTGCCTAGACCAGTGTCAAAGAGCATATGCAAATGCTTTCTTCTAGGAGTTTTATGGTTTCAGGTCTTACATTTAGGTTTTTAATTCATTTTGAGTTTATTTTTTGTATACAGTATGGGAAAATATTCTAGTTTTATTCTTTTACATGTAGCTGTTCAGTTTTCCCAACACTATTTACTTTAGAGACTCTCTTTTTTGCATTATGTTCTCTGGCCTCCTTTATTATAGATTAATAGACCATATATGCATGTTTATTTCTGGCCTCTCTGTTTGATTCCATTGATCTATGTGTCTACCTTTGTGCCATTACCATACTGTTTTGATTACTGTAGCTTTGTGGTATAATTTGAAATCAGATAATGTGGCTCCAGCTTAGTTCTCTTTTGTAAAGATTGCTATGGCTTTTCAGTGTCTTTTTTGGTTCCATACACATTTTAAGATTATTTCTAGTTCTGTGAAAAATGTTATCGTTATATTGATAGAGATTGCACTGAATTTACAATGGTGTGATAGTTTCTGCTTTATAACAAAGTGAATCAGCTATACATATACATATATTCCCATATCTTTAAATAGTACTTTGTTTTACTCTTTAGGACTTTCTATATACAGTATCATGTCATCTGCAAACAATAACAATTTTACTTCTTACCTTCCAATTTGGATGCTTTTTATTTCTCACTCTTGTCTGATTGCTGTGGCTAGGACTTCCAACATTATGTTAAATAGAAAAGAAGTGGTAAGAGTGGGCATTTTTATCTTACATCTCATCTTAGAGGAAAAGCTTTCAGCTTTTCACCATTGAGTATGATCTTCACTATGGGCTGTTCATAAGGACTTTATTATGTTAAGGTATATTCCCCCATAAAAACTCTGTTGAGAGTTTTATCATGAATGGATGTTGAATTTTGTCAAATTCTTTCCCAGCATTTATTGAGATGATCATGTGGTTTGTTTTTGTTTTTGTTTTTGTTTTGTGGTACATGGGCCTCTCACTGCTGTGCCTCTCCCATTGTGGAACACAGGCGCCAGATGCACAGGCTCAGCGGCCATGGCTCATGGGGCCCAGCCACTCTGTGGCATGTGGGATCCTAGCAGACTGGGGCATGAACCCACATCCCCTGTATTGGCGGGCGGACTCTCAACCACTGCACCACCAGGGAAGCCCAATCATGTGTTTTTCATCCTTCTTTTTGTTAACATGATGTATCACATTAATTTTTGTGTGGAAATTGAACCATCCTTGCATCCCTGGAATAAATCCCATTTGATCATGATGTATGATCCTTTTTGTACTGTTGAATTTTGCTTGATAATATTTTGTTGAAAATTTTTGCATCTATATTTATGAAATATTTCTGGTGTGTAGTTTTCTTTTTTTATAGTGTCTTTGTCTGGTTTTAGTATCATGGTAATGCTGGCCTCATAGAATGAGTTTGGAAGTGATCCCTTCTTTTCAATATTTTTTGGAATAGTTGGAGAACAGTAGATGTTAACTCCTCTTTAAATGTTTAGTAACATTCTTCTGTGAAGCCTCCTCATCATGGACTTTTGTTTGTTGAGAGATTTTAAATTACTGATTCAATTTCAATGCTAGTAATTAGTCTGTTCAGGTATTCTATTTCTTCCTGATTCAGTCTTGGTATATTGAATATTTCTAGGAATTTATGCATTTCCCCTAGTCTGTACAATTTGTTGGCATGTAACCATCTGCAGTATTATCTTATGATAATTTGTATTTCTGGAATATTGGTCGTAACCTTCTCATTCCTTTTTGATTTTGTTTATTTGAGCCCTCTCTCTTTTTTGCTTAGTGTGCCTGCCTGAATATTTATCAATTTTGTTTATCTTTTTATAAAACTAGCTCTTTGTTTCATTGATCTTTTTTCCTTTGGTCTCTATTCTATTTTATTTCCACTCTGGTTTTTATTATTTTCTTCCTTCTGCTAACCTTGGGCTTTGGTTGTTCTTCTTTTTCAAAACCTTTAGATACAAATTAGGTTGTATTTTGAGTATTTATTTTTCCTTGAAGTAGGCCTATATCACTATAAACTTCCCTCTTAGAAATATTGTTTCTGCATTATTAGATTTTGGAAAGTTACATCTCTTCTTTTGTTCATCTCAAGGTTTTTTTTTAAATTCCTCTTTGATGTTTTTATTGATCCATTGGAGGTTTTAGCAGCATGTTGTTTAGTTTCCACATGTTTGTGGTTTTTTACAGTTTTATTTCTGTAATTGATTTCTATTGCATGTCAATGTGGTCAGAAAAGATGCTTGATATGATTTCTATCTTCTTAAATCTATTGAGATTTGTTTTGTGAACCAACATGTGATGTATCCTGGAGAATTTTCCAAGTTTACATGAAAAAAATGTGTGTTCTGCTGTTTTTAGATGAGATATCTCATAGATATCAAGTAAATCCATCTGATTTACTGTGTCATTTAAGGCAGGGATCCCCAACCCCTGGGCTATGGACCTGTCTGGGACATGGCCTGTTAGGAACTGGGCTGCACAGCAAGAAGTGAGCAGCAGACAAGCAAGCAAGAGCTTCATCTGTATTTACAGCTGCTCCCCATTTCTCACGTTACTGCCTGAGCACTGCCTCCTGTCAGATCAGTGGCAGCATTGGATTCTCATAGGAGTGCAAACCCTGCTGTGAACTGCACATGCAAGGCATCTAGGTTGTGCACTAATAATGAGAATCTAATGCCTGATGCTCTGAGGTGGAGCTGAGGCAGTGGTGCTAGCACTGGAGAGGGGCTGCAAATAAAGATTATCATTAGCAGAGAGGTTTGACTGCACAGAGACCATAATAAATCAATTGATTGCAGACTCATATCAAAACAGTTTCAGTGAGTGGCAAGTGACAATTAAGCTGCATCTGGTGAAAGGCTTTAAGTCACAATCCAACTTATTTTAGTCCTTGTGTGGCCTGCCCATTATTTTATTTACCACCTCCATCTGTGCCTCTTTCCCTGCACTGTGCACTTGTTTCGGTAAGTCACAGTTTTGGTAAGCCCACAAGCTAACCCTAGCCAAAATGAGTAAAAATCAAACATAGCTGGAGAGCTTCTTTGAAATGGGGGAAAGATCCAATAATGAGACAGCAGAAGACTCTAAGACTGCCAGCAAAAAGAAAGCTGAATTTAAAAGAAAATACCAAGAGTCCTACTTAAATTATGGGTTCATTTTAACAGGTGATTCACATCTCCAAGCCTGCTTTGTAAAATATGTGGCAACTGGCTATCCAACAAAGCCATGAAACCTTCAAATCTGCTCTGCCACATGGAGACCAAGCACCCTGCATTAAAAGAAGCCTTTGGAGTTTTTCAAAAGAAAAAAATATATATATGAATACGAAGAACAGAAACAATTATATTGAAGGCCACCACTTCATCAAATGTGTCACTGAAGAGCATCATTCTTAGTGACTAACTGCATTGCTAAAGCTAAGATGCCATTTACTAATGGTGAGAGTTGATCCTGCCTTCTGCTAAGGATATTTGTCATGAACTTTTAGGAGAGACTGCAGTTCAAATGGTAGCACATTCTCTTTTGGCTTAGCACCATAACTTGACGAGTTGATGAAATAGCAGAGGACATTGAGGCACAATTGCTAGAAATGATTTATGAATCATCATGGTACACAATACAGGTTGATGAGTCTACTGATGTTGACATCAAGGCAACAATGCTTGTTTTTATGTGATATATTTTTCAGGAGTATGTGCATGAGCATATTTTATGTGCACTTTTGTTGTCAACCAACACCACAGCTGCAGAACTATTCAAGTCTTTGAATGATTACATATCAGGAAAACTAAACTAGTCATTTTATGTCAGTATATGCATGGACGGAGCAGCTGCCATGACTGACAGCTTTCTGGTTTCACTACTCAGGTCAAAGAGGTCATTTCTGAATGTGAGTCTATGCACTGTTTCATCCTTAGAAAAATACTGGCTAGCCAAAAAATGTCACCTGAATTTAACAACGTTTTGTAGGATGTGATTAAAATTATCACCACATTAAAGTACATGCCCTTAACTCATGTCTGTTCACTCAGCTCTTTGAGGAGATGGACACAGAGCACACATGTCTTCTCTTATACACAGAACTGAGATGGCTTTCTAAAGGTAGATCACTGGCCTGAGTTTCTGAGTTATGAGAGCTGCTCCAGAGGTTTCTTTTCGAAAAACAGTAATCACTGGCAGCACATTTCAGTAAAACAGAATGGGTCGCAAAACTTGCTTACTTGTGCGACATATTCAACCTGCTCAACGAGCTCAATCTGTCACTTCAGGGGAGAATGATAACTGTGTTCAAGTCAACAGATAAAGTGGCTGCATTCAAAGCCAAACTGCAATTATGGGGGCAACAAGTGAACATTGGGATTTTTGATATATTTCAAACATTAGCAAGAGATTTCAAAAGAGACTGAGCCAAGGCCTTCTTTTTCTCAGCTGGTGCATGATCACCTATCTCAGCTTTCAAAAGAGTTTGAGCATTACTTCCCAACTACAAAAGACCTCCAAACTGGGAAGGAATGGATCCATGACCCATTTGTGAATAATCCAGGTGAATCAACTTTTTCTGTGCTAAAGAGGATCAACTGCTTGAGACTGCAAATGATGTTGGCCTTAAAAGTATGTTTGAGACAACTTCAAATCTCCATGTCTGAATTAAAGTCAAGGCAGAATATCATGAGATTGCATTGCACAAAAGCCCTGAAAAGGCTTCTTTCATTTTGAACATCCTATCTTTGTGAAGCAAGGTTTTCTGCAGTGACAGCAACCAAAATGAGATTATGGAGTAGACTGGACATATGCAACACACTTCAGGTGTCACTGTCTCCCATCACCCCCTGATGGGACCATCTAGTTGCAGGAAAACAAGCTCAGGGCTCCCACTGATTCTGCATTATGGTGATCTGTACAATTATTTCATTATATATTACAATGTAATAATAGTAGAAATAAAGTGCACAATAAATGTAATGCACTTCAGTCATCCCCAAACCATATTCCCCACCCCTTCAGTCCATGGAAATATTGTCTTCCATGAAACTGGTCCCTGGTGCCAAAAAGCTTGGGGACCACTGATTTAAGGTCACTGTTTCCTCATTGATTTTCTGTCTGAATGTTCTAGCCATTGATGTAAGTAGGGTAATAAAATCCCCTTCTATAATTGAACTACTGTCAATTTCTCCATTTATTCTATTAATATTTGCTTTATATATTTATGTGCTCCTAAATTAGGTGCATACATGTTTATGAATGTTATATCATCTTCTTGGATTGACTCCTTTATCATTAATATAATGCTCTTCATTGTCTTTTTTTTTTTTTTTTTTTTTTTTTTTTTTTTTTTGTGGCATGCGGGCCTCTCACTGTTGTGGCCTCTCCCGTTGCGGAGCACAGGCTCCGGACGCACAGGCTCAGCGGCCATGGCTCACGGGCCCAGCCGCTCCGCGGCACGTGGGATCCTCCCGGACCCGGGCACGAACCCGTGTCCCCTGCATCGGCAGGCGGATCCCCAACCACCGCGCCACCAGGGAAGCCCCATTGTCTTTTTTTATAGATTTTATATTACAGTCAATTTTGTCTGATATAAGTATTGTTATCCCCACTTTCTTTTATTTATCTTTGCATGAAAGATATCTTTATTTTTTTTCCATCACTTCACTTTCATTCTGTGAGTGTCTTTAGCTCTGAAGTGAGTCTCTTGTAGGCAGCATGTAGATGAGTCTTTTTCATTATTCAATCAGCCACCCTGTGTGTCTAAAATAAAAATTGGAGCAGTTAGTCCATTTACCTTTCCTTTTAATTGAAGTATACTTGATTTACAACATTGTGTTAGTTTCAGGTACATAGCAAAATGATTCAGTTATACATATATTACATATATAAATGTATATATTCTTTTACATATTCTTTTCCATTATAGTTTATAACAAGATAGTGAATATAGTTCCCTATGTTATGCAGCAATTCCTTTTTGTTTAACTATGTTATATATAGTAGTGTGTATCTGTTATTCCCCAAATTCTAATTTATTCCCTCCCTTCACCTTTAGTACCATAACATTGTTTCTATGCCTGTAAGTCTCTTTCTGTTTTGTAAGTAATTTCATTTGAATCCTTTTAAAGATTCCACAAATAAGTGATATGATATTTGTCTTCTCTGTCTGATTTACTTCACTTAGTATGATAATCTCTAGGTCCATCCATGTTGCTGCAAATAGCATTATTTCATTTTCTTTTATGGCTGAGTAATATTCCATTGTATATAAATACCAAATCTTTATGCATTCATAATTTGATAGACATTTAGGTTTTTTCCATGTCTTGGCTGTTGTAAATAGTGCTGCTATGAACATTGGAGTGCGTGTACCTTTTTGAATTAGAATTTTTGTGTAACGTCTCCAGCATTTATTATTTGCAGACATTTTGATGATGGCAATTCTGACGACGTGTGAGGTGATACCTCATTGTAGTTTTGATTTTCACTTCAATATTTAGTGATGTGGAGCATCTTTTCGTGTGCCTGTTGGCCATCTGTATGTCTTCTTTGGGGAAATGTCTATTTAAGTCTTCTGCCCATTTATTGATTAGGTTGTTTGTTTTTTGATCTTTAGTTGTATGAGCTGTTTGCATATTTTGGAAATTAAGCCCTTTTCAGTCTCATTATTTGCAAATATTTTCTCCCAGTTTGTAAGTTGTCTCTTCATTTTGTTTATGGTTTCCTTTGCTGTGCAAAAGCTTATAAGTTTGATCAGGTCCCATTTGTTTATTTTTGCTTTATTTAGCCTTGGGAAACTGACCTATTGCTATGATTTATATCAGAAGATGTTTTGCCTATGCCTTTTGCCTTCTAGGGGTTTTATGGTGTCTTGTCATATTTAGGTCTTTAAGCCATTTTAAGTTTATTTTTGTGCATGGTGTGAAGGAGTGTTATAACTTCATTGATTTACATGCAGCTGTCCAGATTCATCAGCACCAGTTGCTGAAGAGACTGTTTTTCTCTGCTATGTATTCTCAACTCCTGTGTCGTGGAAGAACAGACCATAGGTGTGTGGTTTATTTCTTGGCTCTCTATTCTGTTCCATTGATCCGTATGTGTATATTTGTGCCAATACCACACTGTTTTAATTACTGTAGCTTTGTAGTATTGTTTGAAGTCTGGAAAGCTGTGCCTCCAGTTTTGTTCTTTTTATTCAGGATTGCTGGGCAATTCTGGGCCTTTTGAGGTTCCATATAAATTTTAGGATTATTTCTCTATTTCAGTGAAAAATGTCATGGGTAATAGGATAATGATTGCATTAAATCTGTAGATTGGTTTGGGGAGTATGGTCATTTTTACAATTTTAAGTCTCCCAATCCAAGAGTATGGAATATCTTTCCATTTTTTGAATCATCTCAAAATACCTTTATCAATGCTTTATAGTTTTCAGCAAATAAGTAATTCACCTCCTTGGTCAGATTTATTCCTAGGTTATTTTATTTTTGATTTAATTTTAAATGGGATTGTTTTCTTATTTTCTCTTTCTGATATTTCATTGTTAGTTAATGAAATACAAGAGATTTCTGTATGTTAATATTGTATCCTGCTGCCTTGATGAATTTTCCTCAGTTCTAATAGTTTTTGTGTGGAGTCTTTAGTGTTTTCTATATAGAGTGTCATTTCATCTGCATTTAATGAAAATTTTATCTCTTCCCTTCCAAATTGGATATATTTTATTTCGTTTTCTTGTCTGATTGCTGTGGTTAGAACTTCTAGCAGTATGTTAAATAAAAGTGGAGAGAGTGGGCATCCTTGTCTTATTCCAGATATTAGTAGGAAAGCTTTCAGCTTTTCATGTTGAGTATTATTTTGGCTGAGGCTTTGTCATAAATGGCTTTTATTATGTGGAGATATGATCTCTCTATACCCTCCTTAGTGAGAGCTTTTATCATGAATCAATGTTGAATTTTATCAAATGCTTTTTCTGCTTCTACTGAGATGCTCGTACAGTTTTTGTGTTTTCATTTGTTGATGTGGTGTATCACACTGATTCATTTGTGTATGCTGAACCATCCCTGTGCCATGGCATGAATCCAGTCTGATAATGGTGTGATCCTTTTTATGTGTTGTTGGATTGGGTGCATTAGTATTTTGCTGAAGATTTTTGCATCTAAATTCATCAAAGTTATTGATCTGTAATTTTCTGTTTTCATAGTGTCTTTGGTTTTGGTAACAGGGTGACAGTTGCTTCCTAAGATGCCTTTGGGGGTATTCCATACACTTTAATTTTTGGAAGAATTTGAGAAGAATCAGTAAAGGTTCTTCTTTGTACGTTTGGTAAAATTTCTCAGTGAAGCTATCCAATCATGGACTTTCGTTTGCAGGGAGTTTCTTTCTCTACGTCTGCATCTTTATTCCGGTCCTGCCCATAGGCTCTTCAGAACAATTTCCTTTTCTTTTGTTTTTAGATTCCATATATATCTGTTAGAATCCAATATTTGTTTTTTTCTTTCTGACTTACTTCACCCTGTATGACAGACTCTATGTGCATCCACCTCACTACAAATGACTCCATTTTGTTTCTTTTTATGGCTGAGTAATATTCCATTTTATATATGTGTCACATCTTCTTTATCCATTCATCTGTGGATGGGCATTTAGATTGCTTCCATGACCTGGTATTGTAAATAGTGCTGAAATGAACACTGGGGTGCGTGTGTCTTTTTGAATTATGGCTTTCTCTGGGTATATTCCCAGTAGTGGGATCGCTGGGTCATATGGTAATTCTGTTTTTTGTTTTTGAAAGAACCTCTAGACTGTTCTCCATAGTGGCTGTATCAATTTACATTTCCACTAACAGTGCAAGAGGGTTCCATTTTCTCCACACCCTCTCCAGCATTTATTGTTTGTAGGTTTTTGATGATGACCATTCTGACTGCTGTGAGGTGACACCTCATTGTAGTTTTAATTTAAATTTCTCTAATGATATCTGATGCTGAGCATTCTTTCATGTGTTTGTTGGCAACCTCTATATCTCCTTTGGAGAAATGCCTATATAGATCTGCCCATTATGGACTGGGTTATTTGTTTTTTTGATATTGAGATGCATGAGCTGCGTGTATATTTTGGAGATTAATCCTTTGTCAGTTGCTTCATTTGAAAATGTTTTCTCCCATTCTCAGGGTTGTTTTTCATCTTGTTTACTGTTTCCTTTGCTATGCAAATGATTTTAAGTTTCATTAGGTCCCATTTTAAAATTTTTATTTGAATTTCCATATCTCTAGGAGGTGGGTCAAAAAGGATATCACTGTGATTTATGTCATAGAGTGTTCTGCCTATGTTTTACTCTAAGAGTTTTATAGTGTCTGGCCTTAAATTTAGGTCTTTAATCCATTTTGAGTTTATTTTTGTGTATGGTGTTAGGGAGTGTTCTAATTTCATTCTTTGACATGTAGCTGTCCTATTTTCCCAGCACCACTTATTGAAGAGGCTGTCTTTTCTCCATTGTATATTCTTGTCTACTTTACCAAAAATAAGGTGACCATATTTGTGTCGGTTTATCCCTGGGCTTTCTATCCTGTTCCATTGATCTATATTTCTGTATTTGTGCCAGTACCATACTGTTTTGATTACTGTAGCTTTGTAGTATAGTATGAGGACAGAGAGCTTGATTCCTCCAGCTCCGTTTTTCCTTCTCAATATTGCTTTGGCTATTCGGGGTCTTCTGTGTTTCCATATAAATTTTGAAATTTTTTGTTCTCTTTCTGTGAAAAATTCCATTGGTAGTTTGATAGGGATTGCATTGAATCTGTAGATTGCTTTGGGTAGTAGAGTCATTTTCACAATGTTGATTCTTCCAATCCAAGAACATGGTATATTTCTCCACCTACTTTATCATTTTTAATTTCTTTCATCAGTGTCTTATAGTTTTCTGCATACAAGTCTTTTGTCTCCTTAGGTAGGTTTATTCCTAGATATTTTATTCTTTTTGTTGCAATGGTAAATGGGAGTATTTCCTTAATTTCTCTTTCAGATTTTTCATCATAAGTGTAGAGTAATGTAAGAGATTTCTGTGCATTAATTTTGTATCCTCCTACTTTACCAAATTCGTTGATTAGCTCTAGTATTTTCTTGTAGCATCTTAGGATTCTCTATGTATAGTATCATGTTATCTGCAAACAGTGAGAGCTTTACTTCTTCTTTTCCGATTTGGATTCCTTTTATTTCTTTTTCTTCTCTGATTGCTGAGGCTAAAACTTCCAAATCTTTGTTGAATAATAGTGGTGAGAGTGGACAACCTTCTCTTGTTCCTGATCTTAGAGGAAATGGTTTTAGTTTTTCACCATTGAAGATGATGTTGGTTGTTGGTTTGTCATATATGGCCATTATTATGTTGAGGTCAGTTCCCTCTATGGCTACTTTCTGGAGGGTTTTTATCATAAATGGTGTTGAATTTTGTCAAAAGCTTTTTCTGCATCTATTGAGACGGTCATATGGTTTTTCTCCTTCAATTTTTTAATAGGGTATATCATAATCATTGATTTGCATATATTGAAGAATCCTTGCATTCCTGGGATAAAACCTACTTTATCATAGTGTATGATCCTTTTAATGTGCTGTTGGATTCTGCTTGCTAGTATTTTGTTGAGGATTTTTGCATGTATGTTCATCATTGATATTGGCCTGTAGTTTTCTTTCTTCATGACATCTTTGACTGTTTTTGGTATCAGGGTGATGGTAGCCTCGTAGAATGAGTTTGGGAGTGTTCCTCCCTTTGCAATATTTTGGAAGCGTTTGAGAACGATATGTGTTACCTCTTCTCTAAATCTTTGATAGAATTCGCCCATGACAACATTTGGTCCTGGGCTTTTGTTTGTTGGGAGTTTTGTAATCACAGTCTCAATTTCAGTGCTTGCAATTGGTCTGTTTATATTTTCTAATTTTTCTTGGTTCAGTCTTGGAAGGTTGTGCTTTTCTAAGAATTTGTCCATTTTTTCCAGGTTGTCCATTTTATTGGCATACAGTTACTTGTAGTAATCTTTCATGATCCTTTGTATTTCTGCAGTGTCAGTTGTTATTTCTCCTTTTTCATTTCTAATTCTATTAATTTGAGTCTTCTTTCTTTTTTTTCTTGATGAGTCTGGTTAATGGTTTATCAATTTGTTTATCTCCTCAAAGAACCAGTTTTTAGTTTTATTGATCTTTACTATCATTTCCTTCATTTCTTTTTCATTTATTTCTGATCTGATCTTTATGATTTCTTTCCTTCTGCTAAGTTTGATGGTTTTTTGTTCTTCTTTCTCTAATTGCCTTAGGGGGTAAAGTTAGGTTGTTTGTTTGAGATGTTTCTTGTTCCTTGAGGTAGGATTGAATAAACTTCCCTCTTAGAATTGCTTTTGCTGTATCCCACAGGTTTTGGGTCATTGTGTTTTCATTGTCATTTGTTTCTAGATATTTTTTGATTTCTTCAGTGATCTCTTGGTTGTGTATTAGTGTATTGTTTAGCCTCCATTTGTTTGTATTTCTTACAGATTTTTCCCTGTAATTTATATCTTGTCTCATAACATTGTCTCAGAAAAAACAGGATATGATTTCATTTTTCTTAAATGTACCAATACTTGATTTGTGTCCCAAGATATGATCTATCCTGGAGAACATTCCATGAGCACTTGAGAAGAAAGTGTATACTGTTGTTTTTTGATGGAATATCTTACAAATATCAATTAAGTCCATCTTGTGTAATCAATCCATTAAAGCTGTGTTTCCTCATTTATTTTCATTTTGGGTGCTGTGTCCATTGGTGAAAGTGGGGTGTTAAAGTCCCCTAATATGATTATGTACTGTCACTTTCCCCTTTTATGGCTGTTAGCATTTGCCTTATATTTTGAAGTGCTTCTATGTTGGGTGCATAAATATTTACAATTTTTATATCTTCTTCTTTGATTGATCCCTTGATCATTATGTAGTGTGCCTCTTTGTCTCTTGTAATAGACTTTATTTTAAAGTCTATTTTGTCTGATATGAGAATTGCTACTCCATCTTTCTTTTGATTTCCATTTGCATGGAATATCTTTTCCCATCCCCTCACTTTCAGTCTGTTTGTGTCCCTAGGTCTGAAGTGGGTCTCTTGTAGACCGCATATATACAGTCTTGTTTTTGTATCCATTCAGCCAGTCTATGTCTTTTGGGTGAAACATTTAATCCATTTCCATTTAAGGTACTTATCAATATGTATGTTCCTATTACCATTTTCTTAATTGTTTGGGGTTTGTTATCGTAGGGCTTTTCCTTCTCTTGTGTTTCCTGCCTAGACAAGTTGCTTTAGCATGTGTTGTAAAATTGGTTTGGTGGTGCTGAATTCTTTTAGCTTTTGCTTGTCTGGAAAATTTTAATTTCTCTGTCAAATCTGAATGAGATTCTTGCTGGGTAGAATAATCTTGGTTTTAGGTTTTCCCCTTTCATCACTTTATATATGTCCTGCCACCCCCTTTTGGCTTGCAGAGTTCTTGCCAAAAGATCACCTGTTACCTTATAGGGATTCCCTTGTATGTTTCTTTGGGTTTTTTTCCCTTGCTGCTTTTAATGTTTTTTCTTTGCATTTAATTTTTGATAGTTTAATTAATATGTGTCTTGATGTGTTTCTCCTAGTTATATCCTGTATGGGACTCTCTGCTCTTCCTAGACTTGATTGACTATTTTCTTTCCCATATTAGGGAAGTTTTCAAATATAATATCTTTAAATATTTTCTCAGTCCCTTTCTTTTCCTCTTCTTCTTCTGTAACCCCTAAAATTCGAATGTTGGTGCATTGAATATTGTCCCAGAGGTCTCTGAGACTGTCCTCAATTCTTTTCATTCTTTTTTCTTTATTCTGCTCTGCAGTAGTTATTTCCACTATTTTATCTTCCAGGTCACTTATCTGTTCTTATGCTACAGTTATTCTGCTATTGATTCCTTCTAGAGGATTTAAAATTTCATTTATTGTGCTTTTCATCATTGTTTGTTTGCTCTTTAGTTCTTCTGGGTCCTTGTTAAACGTTTTTTGTATTTTCTCCATTCTATTTCCATGATTTTGGATCATCTTTACTATTATTACTCTGAATTCTTTTTCAGGTAGACTGCTTATTTCCTCTTCATTTATTTGTTCTGGTAGGTTTTTACCTTACTTCTTCATCTGCTGTGTTTTCCCTGTCTTCTCATTTTGCTTAACTTACTGTGTTTGGGGTGTCCTTTTCGCAGGCTGCAGGTTTGTAGATCCTGTTGCTTTTCAGGTCTGCCCACAGTGGGTGAGATTGATTCAGTGGGTTGTGTAGGCTTCCTTGTGGAAGGGACTAGCTCCTGTGTTCTGCTGGATGAGGCTGGGTCTTGTCTTTCTGTTGGGCAGGACCTTTTCCTGTGGTGTGTTTTAGGGTGTGTGTGACCTTATTATGAGTTGAAGCAGCCTCTCTGCTAATTGGTGGGGTTGTGCTCTTGTCTTGCTAGTTGTTTGGCTTGGGTGTCCAGCACTGCAGCTTGTTGGTCATTGAGTGGAGCTGGGTGTTAGTGTTCGGAATGAGATATCTGTTAGAGCTTTTGCCACTTGATATTACATAGAGCCATGAGGTCTCTGGTGGATCAATGTCCTGAACTCAGCTCTCCCACCTCAGAGGCACAGGCCTAACACAAGGCTTGAGCACCAAGACCCTGTCAGCCACACAGCTCTGAAGAAAAAGGAGAAAAATAAATAAATAAAATAAAGTTATTAAATTAAAAATAAAAACCTATTATTAAACATTAAAAAAGTAAAAAGTAATTTAAAAAAATAGAAAGAAAGAAGAGAGCATCCAAACTAAGAAACAAATCTACCAATGATAACTAGCGCTAAAGACTATACTTGAAAAAACAAAAAAAAACAAAAAAAAGGACAGGCAGAACTCTAGGACAAATGGTAAAAACAAAGCTATACAAAGAAAATCACACAAAGAAGCATACACATACCCACTCACAAAAAGGGAACAAGGAAAAAAATATGTATATCTATATACAAAAAAAGAGGAAGAGAGCAACCGAATCAATAAACAAATCTACCAATGATAACTCTAAATACTAAACTAAGGTAAACATAAAACCAGCAACAAAGTAAATTCAGAAAGCAAATCCCAAGTCTACAGTTGCTCTGAAAGTCCACCACCTCAATTTTGGGATGATTCTTTGTTTATTCAGGTATCCAGAGATTCAGGTACATCAAGTTGATTGTGGAGATTTAATCTGTTGCTCCTGAGGCTGCTGGGAGAAATTTCCCTTTCTCTTTTTGGCTTGCACTGCTCCTGGGGTTCAGCTTTGGATTTGGCCCCATCTCTGCATGTAGGTCACCTGAGGGCATCTGTTCCTGCCCTGATAAGATGGGGTTAAATGAGCAGCTGATTAAGGGGCTCTGGTTCACTCAGGCCAGGGTGAGGGAGGGGTATGGAATTTGGGGTAAGCCTGTGGCAGCAGAGGCTGGCATGATGTTGCAACAGCTTGAGGTACATAGTGTGTTCTCCCAGGGAAACTGTACCTGGATCACAGGACCCTGGCAATGGTGGGATGTACAGGCTTCTAGGAGGGGATGTGTGGATAGTGACCTGTGCTTGCACACAGGTTTCTTGGAGGCAGCAGCAGTAGCCTTAGCATTTCCTGCCTGTCTCTGGAGCTCGTTTAAGTGGTGCTCTGAATCCACTCTCCCCATGCACTCCAAACAATGGTCTCTTGCATCTTAGACATTTCCAGACTTTTTCCTGGACTCCCTCCCAACTTGCTGTGGTGCACTAGCCCCCTTCAGGCTGTGTTCACACAGCCAACTCCAGTCCTCTCCCTGGGATCTAACCTCTGATGCCGGAGCCTCAGCTCCCAGACCCCACCCAACCCGGCCAGTGAGCAGAAAAACCTCTCAAGCTGGTGAGTGCTGGTTGGCACTGATCTTCTGTGTGGGAATCTCTCCACTTTGCCCTCTGCACCCCTGTTGTTATGCTCTCATCCATGGCTCCAAAGCTTCCCCCCATGCCACCCCCCATCTCCACCAGTGAAGGGGCTTCCTAGTGTGTGGAAACTTTTCCCCCTTCACAGCTCCCTCCAAGAGGTGCAGGTCCGTATTTTGGGAAGTCTGATGTCTTCTGAAGACACTGATGTCTTCAGTGTTCAGTAGGTGTTCTCTAGTAGTTGCTCCACATGTAGTTGTATTTCTGATGTATTTGTGGAGAGAAAGGTGATCTCCACGTCTTACTCCTCCTGCTATCTTGAGGTCTCCTGCAGGGAGTTTTTAAACTACTCATTCTCTTTTACTTCTATTGATTAGTCAAGTTGAATTATTGGTTTCTTGATTCAGTTTTGGTGGGCTGCATATTTCTAGAAACGTTTCCTTCTTCTAGGTTGTCCAATTTGTTGTCATATAATTGTTCATAGTACTCTCTTATATAAATATTTTTATTTCTGCAGTCTTGATTGTTATTTCTCCTCTTCCATTTCTTATGTTGTTTATTTGGGTCCTCTCTTTTCTTCTTGGTGAGACTTGCCAGAGGTTTGTTATTTTTATTCATTCTTTTCAAAAACCAGCTCTTGATTTTATTGATTTGTTTCTATTTTATAAATGTCTATTGTATTTATTTCCTCTCTGATCTTTATTATTTTCTCCCATCTGCTGACTTCAGGTTTTGTTTGTTTTTCCTTTTCTAATTCTTTTATTTTTAATAGGTTATGTTGTTTATTGAGATTTTTTTTCTTGTTTCTTGAGGCAGGCCTGTATCTCTATGAATTTCCCTCTTAGGACTACTTTTGCTTCATCACCTAGAGTTTGTATGGTTATGTTTTCAGTGTCAATTTTCTCAAGGTTTTTTTTAAAATTTCCTATTTGATTTAATTGTTGATCCATTGCTTTTTCATGAGCATGGTATTTAGTTTCCATGCAGTTGTTTTTCACTCCTTTCTCTTTCTGTGATTGATTTCTAGTTTCATGCTGTTGTGGTCAGAAATGTGTGAAATAATTTCTATCCTCTTAAATTTGTTGAGGCTTGTTTTTTGTCCTAGTATGTGGTCTATCCTAGAGAATGTTCCATGTGTGCTTGAAAAGAATATGTATTCTATGTTTCTTGGATGAAATGTCCTGAACATATAAATTAAGTCTGTTCTCTTGTGTCATTTAAGATCTCTCTTGCCTTGTTGATTTTCTATCTGCAAGATCTGTCCATTGATGTCAGTGGAGTGTTGAAGTCTCCTACTATTATTTTATTCCCATATTTTCTCCCTTTATGTCGGTTAGTATTTGTTTTATATGTTTAGGTGTTCCTATATTGGGTGCGTATATGTTAATGAGTGTAATATTCTCTTCTTGTATTGATCTTTTTATCATTATATAGTGTCTTTCTTTATCTTTCTTTATGACCTTTGTTTTAAAGCCTATTTTGTTTGCTGTGAGTATTGTTAGCCTTGTTTTCTTGTCATTTCCATTTTCATGAAATAAATTTTTTCCCATCCCCTCACTTTCAATCTATGTTGTGTTTTGCAATAGAGTGGGTCTCTTATAGGCAGTATATTGTAGGCTTTTGTTTTATTATCCAATCTGCCATTGTATGTCTTTTGATTGGAACATTTAATCCACTGACAATTAAGGGAATTATTGATAGGTATATATTTATTAACATTTAAAAACTTGTTTGCTATTTGATTTTGTATTTCTTTGTTCTTTTTGTTTTTCCTTTTGTGGTTTTCTTTTGTATTATGCTTGAGTTCCCTTCTTTTTGATTTTTGTGAATCTATTGTATGATTTTGACTTGTGGTTACTCTGGTTTTCAATTATGTTACCCCTTTAGTGTAGCTACTCACTCTAGACTGGTTGTCATAGAAACTCAAATACATTCTTAAAAATCTACATTTTCTTACTCCCCTCCCCCATATTTTTTTATTTTGACGTCCTATTTTACATCTTCATGCATATCCCTTTACTGTTCACTGTAGTTATAGTCACCTTTGCAAAATTATTTTTGATTTTTATAAAACCTATGTAATGGCTTAAGTGATCTACAATCCTTTTATATATTTGCTTATCCTATTGTGATTTCCCCTTTCCTATAGATTCATGCTCCTTTTCTATTTAGAGAAGACCTTTCAATATTTCTTTTAGGATAAATTTTGTATTTCTGTAATCTTTTAGTTTTTGCTTGTCTGAGAAATTCTTTATGTCTCCTTCTATTCTAAATGATAGTCTTGCTATGTAGAATATCCTAGGTTGTTTGTTTTTCCCTTTCAGAACTTTGAATATATCTTGCCACTCTCCCTGGTCTGCAAAGTTTCTGTAGAGGAATCAGCTGATAGCCTTATGGGAGTTCCCTTGAAGCTAACTCTTTGTGTTTTTTTTTTTCTTCCTGCTTTTGGAATCCTCTCTTTATTTTTAACTTTTCCATTTTTATTATGCTATGCCTTGGAGTAAGTTTGTTTGGGTTCATCTTGTTAGGGACCCTCTGTGCTTCCTATGTCTCAATATTTATTTCCTTCTTTAGGTTTGGGAATTATTCAGCCATAATTTCTTTGAATACATTATTGATCCCCCTTTCTCTTTTTTCTCCTTCTGGCATTCTTACTATACATAGATTGGCATGCCTTATACTGTCCCATAGATCTCTTATGTTGCTTTCATTTTTTTTTTCATTTGACTTTCTGTCATTCTGATTGGGAGATTTACATTATTCTAACTTCCAGATCACTTATTTGTTCTTCTGCAATACTTTTTTTTTTTTTTCCATTTATGGCCTTTAGCTTGGTTTTCTGTTGGCAGTTGTATCTAATTTTGATTGGCTCCTTGTTATAGTTTCTAGTTCCTTGTTACAGTGATCTGCATTTTTACCAATGGCCTTTCTTAATTTCCTCGGTATTTTTATTATCTTCTTTTTGAACTCCAGGTGTGGTAGACTGGAGATGTTTGTTTCATTGTTTGTTATTTGAATTGGGAGTGGGTTCCTCTGCTTTTTCATTTTACTTTTATTTCTCTGACTCTATGAATTTTGAGGAAATAGCTATCTACCATGGTCTTGAAGAGCTATTTTTATGTGGGAGTTTCCCTGAGTAGCCTGTGTGAGTCCAATATTTTTGGTGTCAGGGCTGATTTTGGCATGGATGCCTGCCATGTCTTTTCTCAGGGTATGCTGACCATTATCCCTTTGATAAGGAATGTGATTAGTGTTGTGGTGACCAGAGCCTGAGCTGGATATTGTACAGGGCCTCCTCTTTGCTCTATGGTTGTCACAGCCCTGTCAGGGGCAGGGTCTACTTCCCAGTTGTTTGAGTAGAAGCCCCCAGATCTGGTTCTAAGCTTCAGTGGGAGGTAGGCAGGGCTGGAGCACTCCATCTGGGAAAGGAGTCACTGTGTATTCCTCCCCAGGAGCTGTCTGCCAGGACAGGATTTTGTGATGGTACCTGCTATGTGGTGTGCATGCCCACAAAGTTCACTGTTGTTGCCACTGCCCTTGGGGTCACTTCTGCTGCAGGAGCCCTGGTTATTGGCTCAGATGTCCCTCAGGCAATAATTGGCTCAGATTTCAGTCCTGCTTCTGTGTGTGGGCACCCACAGAGCCTGCTATGGGCACACCACTAATCAGCTTGGTGGTGTTACAGGTGCTGCCACTGGCATAAATTCATGGAACTCGGGCACACACCAGGAATTTGCTCAGATTTCAGCCTTCTCTCCAAGTGTGGACACCACACTGGTGCTTGCATGATCTCAGAGTTGAGCACACTGAAAATGAGGCTGCTACAGCAGGGCCACACCCCTCTTCATGTGCTTGTTAACAATAGTGCTTCTATGGTGGACCTGGGCTCTGTCCTATACACAACTTCAGATGTGGTCTGGACCACACTCCAAATCCTTTGGGCTGTCTCCATGCAGGTAAACAATGTCCTCCTCCTGGATCAGTCCACTGAAGCCTGAATTACAATACCCGGCTGCTGCACACACAAGCAGGCATATGGATCTTGGGCCAGGAAGTACAGCAAGGTAACACGGACCATCTGTGCTTGTCTCTGTTCTCCCTACAGAAAGCTGACTGCTGTACTCTCCTCTGAATTTCTGATCCTCCCTATCTGTCCCGCTGACATCTGAGTTGATGAAGGGGATCCCCATTGTGAAGAAATTTTTCCCCTTTCACAGCTCTCTCCCAGTGGCTCAGGCTTTGTCCTGATTCCTTTCTTTCCCCCTTCATTCTACCTAGTTATATGGTGATATTTCTTGCACCTTTTGTTGTATGAGGTCTTCTGCCAGCATTCAGTGGGTATTCTGTGAAAATTGTTCCACATGTAGATGTATTTTTTATTTATTTGTGTGTGGGGATGAGCTCCACATCATTCCATTACATCATCTTGATCACCCCCCTAGTCCATTTACTTTTAAAGTGATTATTGATAGGTGTGTATTTAATGCCATTTTCTTTCTTGTTTTCTGGTTGTTTTGTAGTTCTCTCTTCTTTTAGTCTCTTACCTTGTAGTCTGATGATTTTCTTTAATATTACATTTGAGTTTCTTTCTCTCTTTTTTAAAATTTTTTATTTTATATTGGAGTATAGTTGATTAACAATGTTTTGTTAGTTTCAGGTGTACTGCAAAGTGATTCAGTTATACATATACATATACCTGTTCTTTTACAGCTTCTTTTCCCATTTACGTTATTACATAATATTGAATAGAGTTCCCTGTGTTATACAGTAGGTCCTTGTTGATTATCTATTTTATATACAGTACTGTGTATATGTTAATCCCAAATTATAATCCCTAATTTATCCCTCCCCTCCCACCTTTTTCCCTTTATAACCATAAATTTGTTTTCTAAGTCTGTGAGTCTGTTTCTGTATTTTAAAAAAGTTCATTTGTATCATTTGTTTAGATTCCACAAATAAGTAATATCATATGATATTTGTCTTTGTCTGACTTACGTCACTTAGTATGATAATCGCTAGGTCCCTCTATGTTGCTGCAAATGGCACGATTTCCTTCTTTTTTATGGCTGAGTAATATTCCATTGTGTGTGTGTGTGTGTGTGTGTGTATGTGTATGTGTGTGTGTATATATATATATATATATATATATATATATATATATATATATACCACAACCTTTTTATCCATTCATCTGTTGATGGACATTGAGGTTGCTTCCATGTCTTGGCTATTGTAATTAGTGCTGCAATAAACATTGGAGTTCATGTGTCTTTTCAAATTATGGTTTTCTTCAGATATATGCCCAGGAGTGGGATTGCAGGATCATATAATAGCTCTACTTTTAGTTTTTTAACGATCCTCCATAATGTTTTCCATAGCAGATGTACCAATTTACATTCCCACCAACAGTGTAGGAAGGTTCTCTTTTCTCCACACCCTCTCCAGCACTTATAGTTTGTAGACAATTTGATGATGACCATTCTCACAATGTGAAGTAATACCTCACTGTAGTTTTGATTTGCATTTCTGTAATAATTAACAATGTTGAGCATCTCTTCATGAGCTTTATGACTATCTGTATGTCTTCTTTGGAGAAATGTCTATTAAGGTCTTCTGCCCATTTTTGATTGGGTTGTTTGTTTTTTGATATTGAGCTTCTTGTATATGTTGGAGATTAATTTCTTGTCAGTTGAATCATTTGCAATTTTTTCTCCCATTCTGTGGGTTGTCTTTTCATTTTGTTTATGGTTTCCTTTGCTGTGCAAAAGGTTTTAGGTTTAATTAGATCCCATTTGTTTATTTTTGTTTTATTTTCATTACTCTAGGGGGTGAATTCAAAAAGAACTTTCTGTGATTTATGTCAAAGAGTGTTCTGCCTATGTTTTCCTCTAAAAGTTTTATAGTATACAGCCTTACATTTAGATCTTTAATCGATTTTGAGTTTATTTTTGTGTATGGCATTAGAGAACATTCTAATTTCAGTCTTTTACATGTAGCGGTCCAGTTTTCTGAGCACCAGTTATTGAAGAGACCATCTTTTATCCATTGTATATTCTTACCTCCTTTGTCATACACTGATTGCCATAGGTGTGTGGGTTTGTTTCTAGGCTTCCTGTCCTGTTCCATTGATCTATATGCCTGTTTTTGTGCCTGTACCATACTGTTTTGATGACTGTAGCTTTTAATATAGTCTGAAGGCAGGGACTCTGATTCCTCCACCTTCAGTTTTCTTTCTCAAGATTGCTTTTGCTATTTGGGGTCTTTTGTTTCCATACAAATTTAAACATTTTTCGTTCTAGTTCAGGAAAAATGCCATTCGTAATTTGATAGGGATGGCCTTGAATCTGTAGATTGCCATGGGTAGTATAGTCATTTTTACAATATTGATTCTTCCAATCCAAGAACATTTTATATATATCTTTCCATCTGTTTGTGTCATCTTCTATTTCTGCCATCAGTGTCTTTTAGTTTTCAGAGTACAAGTCTTTTGTCTCCGTAGATAAGCTTATTCCTAGGTATTTTATTCTTTTTGATGTGATGGTAAATGGGATTGTTTCTTTAATTTCTCTTTCTGATCTTTCATTCTTAGTGCACAGAAATGCAACAGATGTCTGTGTCTTAATTTTGTATCCTGCAACTTTACCAAATTCAATGATGAGCTCTAGTAGTTTTCTAGTAGCATCTTTAGGATTTTCCATGTATACTATCATGTCATCTGCAAACAGTAAGTTTTATTTCTTCTTTCCCAGTTTGGATTCCTTTCATTTTTTTTTTTCTTCTCTAATTGCCATGACTAAGACTTCCAAAACCATGTTGAGTAAAAAGGGTGAGAGTGGATATTCTTCTCTTGTTTCTGATTTTAGAGGAAATGCTTTCAGCTTTTCCCTGTTGAATATGATGCTATCTGTGGCTTTGTCATATATGGCTTTTATTAATTTGGTGTATGTTCCCTCTATGCTCAGTTTCTGGAGAGTTTTTATCATAAATGGGTGTTAAATTTTGTCAAAAGCTTTTTCTGCATCTATTAAGATGATCATATGTTTTTTTATTTTTCAATTTGTTAAAGTGCTATATCACACTGATTGATTTGTGGATATTGAAGAATCCTGGCATCCCTGAGATAAATCACACTGGCTCATGGTATATGATTCTTTTAATGTATTTTCCTTTGTTTTTGTGTATATCCTTTCTATCTTGTTCCATTGATCTATGTTTCTGTTTTTGTGCCAGTACCATATGTCTTGATTACTGTAGCATTGTAGCATAGTCTGAAGTCAGGGCATCTGATTCCTCAAGCTCGGTTTTTTTCCCTCAAGATTGTCTTGGCTACTCGGGGTTTTTTGTGTCTCCATACAAATTTGAAGACTTTTTTCTTGTTAAGTAAAAAATGCCATTGGTTAGTTGAGACGGATTGCATTGAATCTGTAGATTGCTTTGGCTGTAGAGTCATTTTCAAAATATTCATTCTTCCAATCCAAGAACATGGTATATCTCTCTATCTGTTTGTATCATTTTTAATTTCTTTCATCAGTGTCTTATAATTTTCTGCATACAGGTCTTTTGTCTACTTAGGTAGGTTTTATTCCTAGGTATTTTATTCTTTTTGTTGCAATGGTAAATGGGACTATTTCCTTAATTTCTCCTTCAGATTTTTCATCATTAGTGTAGAGGAATGAAATAGATTTCTGTGCATTAATTTTGTACCCTGTTACTTTACCAAATTCATTGATTAGCTCTAGTAGTTTTCTGGTAGCATCTTTAGGATTCTGTTTGTATAGTATCATGTCATCTGCAAACAGTGACAGCTTTATTTCTTCTTTTCCAATTTGGATTCCTTTTATTTCTTTTTTCTCTCTGATTGCTGTGGCTAAAACTTCCAAAACTATGTTGAATAATTGTGGGGAGAGTGGACATCCTTCCTTTCTTCCTGATTTTAGAGGAAATGGTTACAGTTTTTTACCATTTAGAATGATGTTGGCTGTGGGTTTATCATATATGCCCTTTATTATGTTGAGGTAAGTTCCCTCTATGTGTACTTTCTGTAGAGTTTTTGTCATAAATGGGTGTTGAATTTTGTCGGGAGTTTTTCTGTGTCTATTGAGATTATCATGTGGTTTTTATTCTTGAGTTTGTTAATAAGGTGTATCAGATTGATTGATTTGCATATATTGAAGAATCCTTGCACTCCTGGGATAAACCCCACTTGATAATAATGGTGGTGTATTATCCTTTTAATGTGCTGTTGGATTCTGTTTGCTAGTATTTTGTTCAGCACTTTTGCATCTATGTTCAACAGTGATATTGGTCTGTAGTTTTCTCTTTTCTGTGACATCTTTGTCTGGTTTTGGTATCAGGGTGATGGTGGCCTTATAGAATGAGTTTGGGAGTGTTCCTCCCTCTGCTATATTTTGGAAGAGTTTGAGAAGAATGGGTGTTAGCTCTTCTCTAAAGGTTTGAGAGAATTCACCAGTGAAGCCATCTGGTCCTGGGTTTTTGTTTGTTGGAAGATTTTAAATCACAGGCAATTTCAGTGCTTGTCATTGATCTGTTTATATTTTCTATTTCTTCCTGGTTCAGTCTCGGAAGGTTGTGTGTTTCTAAGAATTGGTCTATGTCTTCTAGGTTGTCCATTTTATTGGTTATGTTGCTTGTAGTAATCCCTCATGATCTTTGTATTTCTGCAGTGTCATTTGTTATTTCTCCTTTTTCATTTCAAATTTTGTTGATCTGAGTCTTCTCCCTTTTTTTCTTGATGAGTTTGGCTAATGCTTTATCAGTTTGTTTATCTTCTCAAACAACCATATTTTAGTTTTCTTGATCTGTGCTATTATTTCCATCACTTCTTTTTAATTTATTTCTGATCTGATCTTTATGATTTCTTTCCTTCTGCTAACTTTGGGTTTTGTTTGTTCTTCTTTCTCTAGTTCCTTTATGTGTAAGATTAGATTGTTTATTTGAGATTTTTCTTGTTTTATGAGGGAGGTAGTATTGCTATAAACTTCCCTCTAAGAACTGCTTGTGCTGCATCCCATACATTTTAGATCATTGTGTTTTTCTTGTCATTTGTCTCCAGGTACTTTTAGGTATCCTGTTTGATTTCTTCAGTGATCTCTTGGTTATTTAGTAACGTATTGTTTAGCTTCCATCTGTTTTAGTTTTTTACATTTTTCCCCTGTGATTTATTTCTAATCTCATAGTGCTATGGTTGGAAAAGATGATTGATATGATTTCAATTTTCTTAAATTTACTGTGGCTTGATTTGTGACCCAAGAAGTGATCTATCCTGAAGAATGTTTCATGTGCACTTGAGAAGAAAATGTAATCTCCTGGTATTGGATGGAATGTCCTATAAATATCAATTACACTCTCTGGCCTATTCTGTCATTTAAAGCTTGTGTTTCCTTATTAATTTTCTGTCTGGATGATCTGTCCATTGGTGTAAGTGATGTGTTAAAGTTCCCACTATTATTGTGTTACTGTCAGTTTCCTCTTTTATAGCTGTTAGCATTTGCCTTATCTATTGAGGTTCTCCGGGTTGGGTGCATATACTGTAATACTTGTTATACCTACTTCTTCGATTGATCCATTGATCATTATGTAGTATTCTACTTTGTCACTAGTAATGGTCTTTATTTTAAAGTCTATTTTGTCTGATTTGACAATTGCTATGCCAGATTTCTTTTGATTTCAATTTGCATAGAATATCATTTTCCATCGGAGGTGATGAGGAAACAGGAGTCCACTGGTCCTGAAAAGCTGACTAGCGTGAAGGCACTACATGGATTACCTTTTCATGGCAAACGCTGTACGCCTAATCTTGTGGATGCAATACATGGACTTTATGATGAGCCTGGATGGCAGTGTCGTATTCCCTTTAGGTATTGGCACCTTTGCAATGCCTCAGGCAAGGAACGGGAAGCACGCTATAGCTCTCCAGAGAATGCATTGTTAATAAGAAGGGGATTCCAGGACGTACGACTGGCAGCAGCACTATATATCAGGCAGCATTGAGGCTGTAGCGGTCCTTATTTAGCACTGGCAAGTTCTACCTTTTGCATAAATTTCCAATCCAAGAGTTGAAAACTGCCCAAGTACGTTTAGATTCCACTGAGTGAAGAGACAGAAGGAACACTCTGGAAGGTCCCCGAATTACTTTAGAACCAGGGAGTTGGGCAACGTGTGAATGGTCTAAGGACTTAAGGCCTAAGGTCGGTTACAACGTGCTTGCAACGTCTCTAAGCATGGTAGTGTGCGGGGGTATCTATACATTTTCAAGGCTGCATGAAATGTCTAGTTTCTGCGTGGCATAGAGAGAGGTCAGGTAAGTAAGTGTACGCAGAAGGGAGACGAAGAAAACAGTGTTTTCATGGCAGCTCACGCTGTGCACTGAGAGCCAATGGCATTACAACTAAGACCAGCTAGAGCTGTGTTCCAGAGGTCTTTGAATGTTTTGGCCAATCTAGATATGTGGAGAAGAAAGCAGGGGGTTGCCTTTGACTCTGCTTTCACAGAGGAAATCCAGAGACCTTACGTACCATACCGTAATGCTGTGCAGGCAGCCAGGAAGAGTGATCCTCTACTCAGTGTTCCTCCCTGGCACACAGTGAGAGCTCAGGTGTCCTAGGAAAAGCATACTAGATTTCAAGAACTATTTCGCTCCAAGTCAAAGAAAAACCTCTGAAAACCTCAATTCGTTAAAGGAACATGTGAACAATACTTTAAATCTTGTAGATGGGCCTAGTTTTCCCGTTAGCAATGAGGGCCCTAGGATGCCTCCTTGGAGGCACAGGACACACTTGGTTTTTCTAGGGACTCTCTCTTTTCTCCACAAAGATATTCTAGCTGTGAAGGTAAAACAGGCAACACTCTTTCTCAGGAAATGTTGACGCTGCAATAATCCTGCTCCCCTCCAGTGGTGAAAATAGTGATTTTCTCCCTAGGTTACCAATATCAAATTTGCATACTGCATATTATGTGTAGTTTCTGGCAAAGGCAAGGAGTCTCAAGCAGTGTCCTGTCCTTCCCTGTTTAAACCTTATACCAAGGCAGTTCTGCATGGGGCGAGTGGCAAGACGTACTTACTGCCTTGGATTACGCCTCAATGTCCGAATAGCAAATGAAAGGCGAGTTGGTTTTTAGGGGAAAAGAGTGCCTTTGTCCCGCTGCTTCGAAACTCAACTGTCTGCTTGGCATAGAGAGACGGCAAATCAAGTTTTCCAATACAAAGCCTAAAGGAGATTGTTTCTTCACTGCAGGCCTGGTGCAGGGCTTGGGAGCCACTAGCCGTACACCTGAAACACCTGCTGAACCTGTGTTCAGGTGGAATGTAGTAAGCTCGGACATCTAGCCATACAACGAAGAAAGAAGTGTGTTGCATTTCACTCCGCATTGAGAGATGATCCGGAGGCCCAAAGTCCCTGAAAGTGGAGAAGTCTCTGGGGAAGACATATTGCGGGGAGCAGTGTCCTCCCATTAGAGTTGCTGAGGACACAGGAGTCCACTAGTCCTGAAAAGCTAACTAGAGTGAAGGCACTACATGGATTACGTTATCATGGCGAAGGCTGTACGCTTAATCTTAAGGATGCAATACAGGGACCTTACGATAAGCCTGGCTGGCAGTGTCGTATTCCTTTAGGTATTGACGCCTTTGGGATGCCACATGCAAGGAACCGGAGGCACGTTTTTCTTCTGCGGAGAATGCCCTTTTCCTACGAAATGCATTCCAGTTCGTAAGACTGGCAGCAGCACTATATATGAGGCAGCTTTGTGGCTCTAGCTTTCCTTCTTTAGCGCTGGGAACTTCTTCCTTTCGCATACAATGCCAATCTGAGAGGTGACAACTGCCCAAGTACGTTTAGTTTCCAGTGAGTGAAAACAGACAGAGCGAGCACTCTGGTAGGTCCCCGGATTACTCTTGAACCAGGGAATTGGGCAACGTGTGAACGGTCTACGGGAGTTAAGGCTTTATTACGTAGGTTACGACGTGTGCTCGCAAGGTCTCTAAGCGTGGTAGTGTGCAGTGGAATCCATACATTTTCAAGGCTGCATGGAATGTCTAGTTTCTGCGTGGCATAGAGAGAGGTTAGGTAAGTAAGTGCACCCAGAACGGAGACTAAGAAAAGAGGGTTTTCCTGGCAGTTCACGCTCTGCACTGAGAGCCACTGGCATTACAACTAAGACCAGCTACAGCTGTGTTTGGGTGGTCTTTGAATGTTTTGGCCATGAAGATATGGGGAGAAGAAAGCAGTGGTTGCCTTTCACTCTGCTTTCCCAGAGGAAATCCGGAGGCCTTTGGTAGCGTAATGCTGTGCAGCCAGCCAGTGTTCCTCCCTGACGCACGGTGAGGGGACAGGTGTCGTAGGAAAAGCATACTAGACTTCCAGCACTATTTCTCTCCAAGTCAATGGAAAACCTCTGAAAGCCTCAATTCGTGGAAGGAACATCTGAAGGACACTTTATATCTTGTGGAAAGGCCTAACATTCCCGTTGGCAATGAGGGCCCTGGGATGCCCCATGGAAGGCACAGGACCCACTCGAGTTTTCTGGGAACTCTCTATTTTCTGCAGAAAGGCATTCGAGCACTGAAGGCGAGACAGGCAACACTGTTTCTCAGGAAATTTTGATGCCACAATAATCCTGCTCCCCTCCAGGGGCGAAAAGAGGGCTTTTATCCCTAGGTTACCTCAATCAAATTTGGATAATGCATATTACTAGTAGTTTCTGGCAAAGGTAAAGAGTCTCAAGCAGTGCCCTGTGCTTCCCTGTTCAAACGTTGTACCAAGGCCGTTCTGCACGGGTCGAGTGGCGTGACGTACTTACTGCCTTGAGTTAGGCATCGCCGTCTGAACACATAATGAAAGGCGAGTTGGTGTTTAAGGGGAAAATTATGCCATTGTCCCGCTGCTTCGAAACTCAACTGTATGCTTAGCATAGAGAGACGGCAAATCAGGGTTTCAAATAGAGAGCAGAAAGGAGAGTGTTTCTTCACTGCAGCCCTGGTGTAGGCCTTGGGAGCCAATGGCCGGACACTTGAGAGGCCTGCTGAAGCTGTATTCACGTGGAATTTAGCAAGCTCGGACATCTAGATATACAGAGAAGAAAACGGTGTGTCACCTTTCACTCCGCATTAAGAGAGATGATCCAGAGGCCCACGGACCCTGAAGGTTGTGAAGTCTCTGAGGAAGAGATATTGGGGATGCAGTGTAATTCCATTGGTGCTGCTGAGGACACAAGAGTCCAGTAGTTTCCAAAAGCTGACTAGCGTGAAGGCACTACATGGATTACGTTCTCATGGCAAATGCTGTACGCTTAATCTTGTGGATGCAATACATGGACCTTACTATGAGCCTGGCTGGCAGTGTCGTATTCCCTTTAGGTATTGGCGCCTTTGGGATGCCTCATGCAAGGAAATGGAGGCACGTTTTTGTTCCTCGGAGAACGCCCTTTTCCTACGAAGGGCATTCCAGGACGTAAGACTGGCAGCAACACTAGATATCAGGCAGCTTTGTGGCTGTAGCTGTCCTTCTTTAGCGCTGGGAAGTTCTACCTTTCACATATATTGCCAATCGGAGAGTTGACAACTGCCCAAGTACCTTTAGTTTCCAGGGAGTGAAAAGATACAGAAGGAGCACTCTGGTATGTCCCCGGATTACTCTTGGACCAGGGAATTGGGCAACGTGTGAACGGTCTACGGGATTTAAGGATTTATTAGGTAGGGTACAACGTGTGCTCGCAAGGTCTCTAAGCGTGGTAGTGTGCAGTGGAATCTATACATTTTCAAGGCTGCATGGAATGTCTAGATTCTGCGTGGCATAGAGAGAGGTTAGGTAAGAAGTGTACCCAGAACAGAGACTAAGAAAAGAGGGTTTTCCTGGCAGTTCACGCTCTGCACTGAGAGCCACTGGCATTACAACTAAGACCAGCTACAGCTGTGTTCGGTTGGTCTTTGAATGTTTTGGCCATCTAGATATGTGGAGAGGAAAGCAGTGGTTTGCCTTTCACTCTGCTTTCCCAGAGGAAATCGGGAGGCGTTTGGTAGCATAATGCTGTCCACCAGCCAGTGTTGTTCCCTGACACACGGTGAGGGGACAGGTATCGTAGGAAAAGCATACTAGACTTCCAGCACTCTCCAAGTCAATGGAAAACCTCTGAAAGACTCAATTCGTGGAAGGAACATCTGAAGGACACTTTATATTTTGTGGAAAGGCCTAGCTTTCCCGTTGGCAATGAGGGCCCTGGGATGCCCCCTGGAAGGCACAGGACCCACTCGAGTTTTCTGGGGACTCTCTATTTTCTCCACAAAGAAATTTTAGCTGTGAAGGCGAGACAGGCAACACTGTTTCTTGTGATATTTTGATGCCGCAATTATCGTGCCCCCCTCCAGTGCCTAAAATAGTGCTTTTCTCCCTAGGTTACCATTATCAAAGTTGGATAATGCAGGTTATATGTAGTTCCTGGCAAAGGCAAAGAGTCTCAAGCAGTTTCCTGTCCATCCCTGTTCAAACTTTGTACAAAGGAAGTTCTGCACGGGGTGAGTGGCGTGACGTACTTACTGCCATGGGTTAGGTCTCGCCCTCTGAACACTTAATGAAAGGCGAGTTGGTGTTTAAGGGGAAAACTATGCCTTTGTCCCACTGCTTCGAAACTCAACTGTATGCTTGGCATAGAGAGACGGCAAATCAGGGTTTCCTATAGAGAGTCGAAAGGTGAGAGTTCTTTCCATGCAGCCCTGGTGCAGGCCTTGGGAGCCAATGGCCGGACACCTGAAAGGCCTGCTGAAGCTGTGTTCACGTGGAAGTTAGCAAGCTCGGACATTTAGCTCTCCAGCAGAGAAAACGGTGTGTCACTTTTCACTCAACATTAAGAGAAATGATCCGGAGGCCTAAAGAACCTGAAGGTTGTGAAGTCTCTCAGGAAGAGATATTGGGGACGCAGTGTAATTACTTTGGTGGTGCTGAGGACACAGGACTCCAGTAATTCTCAAAAGCTGACTCGCGTGAAGGCACTACATGGATTACGTTTTCATGGCGAATGAGGTACGCTTAAACTTGTGGATGCAATACATGGACCTTACTATAAGCTTGGCTGTCAATGTCGTATTCCTTTAGGTATTGACGCCTTTGAGATGCCGCATGCAAGGAAACGGAGGCACGTTTTTGTTTTCTGGAGAACGCCCTTTTCCTATGAAGGGCATTCCAGGACGTAAGACTGGCAGCAGCACTAGATATCAGGCAGCTTTGTGGCTATAGCTGTCCTTCATTAGCGCTGGGAAGTTCTACCTTTCACATATAATGCCAATCTGAGAGTTGACAACTGCCCAAGTACGTTTAGTTTCCAGCGAGTGAAAAGAGACAGAAGGAGCACTCTGGCCAGTCCCCGGATTACTCTTGAAACAGAGAATTGGGTAACGTGTGAACGGCCTACGGGAGTTAGGGCTCTAGGTAGGTTACTACGTGTGCTCGCAACGTCTCTAAGCGTGGTAGTGTGCACTGGTATCTAGACATTTTCAAGGCTGCATGGAATGACTAGTTTCTGCGTGGCATAGAGAGAGGTCAGGTAAGTAGGTGCACCCAGAACGGAGATTAAGAAAAGAGGGTTTTCCTGGCAGTTAATGCTCTACACTGAGAGCCACTGGCAATAGAGCTAAGAGCAGCTACAGCTGTGTTCGAGGGGTTTTTGAATGTTTTGGCCATCTAGATATGTGGAGAAGAAAGCCGTGGTTTGCCTTTCACTCTGCTTTCCCAGAGGAAATCCGGAGGCCTTTGGTAGCGTAATGCTGTGAAGCCAGCCAGTGTTCCTCCCTGATGCACGGTGAGGGGACAGGTGTTGTAGGAAAAGCACACTAGAATTCCAGCACTATTTCTCTCCAAGTCAATGGAAAACCTCTGAAAGCCTCAATTCACAGAAGGAACATCGGAACAATACTTTATATCTTGTGGAAAGGCCTAGCTTTCCCGCTGCCAATGAGGGCCCTGGGATGCCCCCTGGAAGGCACAGGACCCACTCGAGTTTTCTGGGAACTCTCTATTTTCTCCACAAAGAAATTTTAGCTGTGAAGGCGAGACAGGCAACACTGTTTCTCAGGAAAGTTTGAGGCCGCAGTAATCCTGCTCCCCTCCAGGGGCGAAACGAGGGCTTTTTTCCCTAGGTTACCCCAATCAAATTTGGATAATGCAGGTTACGTGTAGTTTCTGGAAAAGGCAAAGAGTCTCAAGCAGTGCCCTGTCCTTCCGTGTTCAAACGTTGTCCCAAGGCCGTTCTGCAAGGGGCGAGTGGCGTGACGTACTTACTGCCTTGAGTTAGGCTCGCAGTCTGAAAACCTAATGAAAGACGAGTTGGTGTTTAAGGGGAAAACTGTGCCTTGGTCCCGCTGCTTCGAGACTCAACTCTCTGCTTGGCATATTGAGGCAGCAAATCAGATTTCCAAGAGAGTGGAAAGGAGAGTGTTCCTTCACTGCGGCCCTCGTGAATGCCATGGGAGCCCAAGACTAGTCACTTGCAACGCCTGCTGAAGCTGTGTTCGCGTGGAAGTTAGGAAGCTCGGTCATCCAGCTATCCAGGAGAGAACGCAGTGTGTCACCTTTCACTCCGCATTAAGAGAGATGATCCGGAGGCCCAAAGACCCTGAAGGTTATGAAGTCTCTCAGGAAGAGATATTGGGGACGCAGTGTAATTCCATTGGTGGTGCTGAGGACACAGGAGTCCAGTAGTTCTCAAAAGTTGACTCACGTGAAAGCACTACATGGATTACGTTTTCATGGCGAATGTTGTACGCTTAATCTTGTGGATGCAATACATGGACCTTACTGTGAGCTTGGCTGGCAATCTCGTATTCCTTTAGGTATCGAGGCATTTGGGATGCCTCATGCAAGGAACCGGAGGCACGTTTTTCTTCTGCGGAGAATGCCCTTTTCCTACGAAATGCATTCCAGTTCGTAAGACTGGCAGCAGCACTATATATGAGGCAGCTTTGTGGCTCTAGCTTTCCTTCTTTAGCGCTGGGAACTTCTTCCTTTCGCATACAATGCCAATCCGAGAGGTGACAACTGCCCAAGTACGTTTAGTTTCCAGTGAGTGAAAACAGACAGAGCGAGCACTCTGGTAGGTCCCCGGATTACTCTTGAATCAGGGAATTGGGCAACGTCTGAACGGTCTACGGGAGTTAAGGCTTTATTAGGTATGTTACGACGTGTGCTCGCAACGTCTCTAAGCGTGGTAGTGTACAGTGGAATCTATACATTTTCAAGGCTGCATGGAATGTCTAGTTTCTGCGTGGCATAGAGAGAGGTTAGGTAAGTAAGTGAACCCAGAACGGAGACTAAGACAAGAGGTTTTCCTGGAAGTTCACGCTCTGCACTGAGAGTCACTGGCATTACAACGAAGACCAGCTACAGCTGTGTTCGGGTGGTCATTGAATGTTTTGGCGATGAAGAACTGGGGAGAAGAAAGCAGTGGTTTGCCTTTCACTCTGCTTTCCCAGAGGAAATCCGGAGTCCTTTGGTAGCGTAATGCTATGCAGCCAGCCAGTGTTCCTCCCTGACGCACGGTGAGGGGACAGGTGTCGTAGGAAAAGCATACTAGACTTGCAGCACTATTTCTCTCCAAGACAATGGAAAACCTCTGAAAGCCTCAATTCGCGGAAGGAATATCGGAAAGATACTTTATATCTTGTGGAAAGGCCTAGCTTTCCCGCTGGCAATGAGGGCCCTGGGATGCCCCCTGGAAGGCACAGGACCCACTCGAGTTTTTTGGGAACTCTCTATTTTCTGCAGAAAGGCATTCGAGCAGTGAAGGTGAGACAGGCGACACTGTTTCTCAGGAAAGTTTGATGCCGCAATAATCCTGCTCCCATCCAGGGGCGAAAAGAGGCCTTTTTTCCCTATGTTACACCAATCAAATTTGGATAATGCAGGTTACGTGTAGTTTCTGGCAAAGGCAAAGAGTCTCAAGCAGTGCCCTGTCCTTCCCTGTTCAAACTTTGTACCAAGGCCGTTCTGCACGGGGCGAGTGGCGTGACGTACTTACTGCCTTGAATTAGGGCTCGCCATCTGAAAAGTTAATGAAAGGGAAGTTGGTGTTTAAGGGGAAAACTGTGTCTTGATCCTGCTACTTCGAGCCTCAACTATCTGCTTGGCATAGAGAGGCGGCAAATCAGGGTTTCCAATAGAGAGTCGAAAGGAGAGTGTTCCTTCACTGCGGCCCTCGTGAATGCCATGGGAGCCCAAGACTAGATACTTGAAAGGCCTGCTGAAGCTGTGTTCGCGTGGAAGTTAGCAAGCTCGGCCATCTAGCTATCCAGCAGAGAAAGCGGTGTGTCACCTTTCACTCCGCATTAAGAGAGATGATCCGGAGGCCCAAAGACCCTGAAGGTTGTGAAGTCTCTCAGGAAGAGATGTTGGGGACGCAGTGTAATTCCATTGGTGGTGCTGAGGACACAGGAGTCCAGTAGTTCTCAAAAGTTGACTCGCGTGAAAGCACTACATGGATTACATTTTCATGGCGAATGTTGTACGCTTAATCTTGTGGATGCAATACATGGACCTTACTATGTGCTTGGCTGGCAATGTCGTATTCCTTTAGGTATTGACGCCTTCGGGATGCCTCATGCAAGGAACCGGAGGCAAGTTTTTCTTCTCCGGAGAATGCCCCTTTCCTACGAAATGCATTCCAGGTCTTAAGACTGGCAGCAGCACTACATATGAGGCAGCTTTGTGGCTGTAGCTTTCCTTCTTTAGCACTGGGAACTTCTTCCTTTCGCATAAAATGCCAATCCGAGAGGTGACAACTGCCCAAGTACGTTTAGTTTCCAGTGAGTGAAACCACACAGAGGGAGCACTCTGGTAGGTCCCCGGATTACTCTTGAACCAGGGAATTGGGCAACGTGTGAACGGTCTACGGGAGTTAGGGCTTTATTAGGTAGGTTACAACGTGTGCTCGCAACGTCTCTAAGCGTGGTAGTGTGCAGTTTCAAGGATGCATGGAAGGTCTAGTTTCTGCGTGGCATAGAGAGAGGTTAGGTAAGTAAGTGCACCCAGAACGGAGACAACGAAAAGAGGGTTTTCCTGGCACTTCACGCTCTGCACTGAGAGCCACTGGCATTACAAGTAAGACAAGCTACAGCTGTGTTCAGGCGGTATTTGAATGTTTTGACCATGCAGATATGGGGAGAAGAAAGCAGTGGTTTGCCTTTCACTCTGCTTTCCCAGTGGAAATCCGGAGGCCTTTGGTAGCGTAATGCTATGCAGCCAGCCAGTGTTCCTCCCTGACGCACGGTGAGGGGACAGGTGTCGTAGGAAAAGCATACTAGACTTGCAGCACTATTTCTCTCCAAGACAATGGAAAACCTCTGAAAGCCTCAATTCACAGAAGGAACATCGGAACGATACTTTATATCTTGTGGAAAGGCCTAGCTTTCCCGCTGCCAATGAGGGCCCTGGGATGCCCCCTGGAAGGCACAGGACCCACTCGAGTTTTCTGGGGACTCTCTATTTTCTGCAGAAAGGCATTCGAGCACTGAAGGCGAGACAGGCAACACTGTTTCACAGGAAAGTTTGATGCCGCAATAATCCTGCTCCCCTCTAGGGGTGAAAAGAGGCCTTTTTCCCCTAGGTTACCCCAATCAAATTTGGATAATGCAGGTTACGTGTAGGTTCTGGCAAAGGCAAAGAGTCTCAAGGAGTGCCCTGTCCTTCCGTGTTCAAACTTTGTCCCAAGGCCGTTCTGCACAGGGCGAGTGGCGTGACGTACTTACTGCCTCGCCGTCTGAAAACCTAATGAAAGGCGAGTTGGTGTTTAAGGGGAAAACTGTGCCTTGGTCCCGCTGCTTCGAGACTCAACTCTCTGTTTGGCATATTGAGGCGGCAAATCAGGTTTCCAAGAGAGTCGAAAGGACAGTGTGCCTTCACTGCGGCCCTCGTGAATGCCATGGGATCCCAAGCCTAGTAACTTGCAACGCCTGCTGAAGCTGTGTTCCCATGGAAGTTAGCAAGCTCGTTCATCTAGCTATCCAGCAGAGAAAGCGGTGTGTCGCCTTTCACTCCGCATTAAGAGAGATGATCCAGAGGCCCAAAGACCCTGAAGATTGTGAAGTCTCTCAGGAAGAGATATTGGGGACGCAGTGTAATTCCATTGGTGGTGCTGAGGACACAGGAGTGCAGTAGTTCTCAAAAGCTGACTCACGTGAAAGCACTACATGTATTTCGTTGTAATGGCGAATGTTGTACGCTTAATCTTTTGGATGCAATACATGGACCTTACTATGAGGTTGGCTGGCAATGTGGTATTCCTTTAGGTATTGACGCCTTTGGGATGCCTCATGCAAGGAACCGGAGGCACGTTTTTGTTCTCCGGAGAATGCCCTTTTCCGACGTAATGCATTCCCCTTCGCAAGACTGGCAGCAGCACTACATATGAGGCAGCTTTGTGGCTCTAGCTTTCCTTCTTTAGCGCTGGGAACTTCTTCCTTTCGCATACAATGCCAATCCGAGAGGTGACAACTGCCCAAGTAACTTTAGATTCCAGTGAGTGAAAACAGACAGAAGGAGCACTCTGGTAGGTCCCCGGATTACTCTTGAATCAGGGAATTGGGCAACGTCTGAACGGTCTACGGGAGTTAAGGCTTTATTAGGTATGTTACGACGTGTGCTCGCAACGTCTCTAAGCGTGGTAGTGTACAGTGGAATCTATACATTTTCAAGGCTGCATGGAATGTCTAGTTTCTGCGTGGCATAGAGAGAGGTTAGGTAAGTAAGTGAACCCAGAACGGAGACTAAGACAAGAGGTTTTCCTGGAAGTTCACGCTCTGCACTGAGAGTCACTGGCATTACAACGAAGACCAGCTACAGCTGTGTTCGGGTGGTCATTGAATGTTTTGGCGATGAAGAACTGGGGAGAAGAAAGCAGTGGTTTGCCTTTCACTCTGCTTTCCCAGAGGAAATCCGGAGTCCTTTGGTAGCGTAATGCTATGCAGCCAGCCAGTGTTCCTCCCTGACGCACGGTGAGGGGACAGGTGTCGTAGGAAAAGCATACTAGACTTGCAGCACTATTTCTCTCCAAGACAATGGAAAACCTCTGAAAGCCTCAATTCGCGGAAGGAATATCGGAAAGATACTTTATATCTTGTGGAAAGGCCTAGCTTTCCCGCTGGCAATGAGGGCCCTGGGATGCCCCCTGGAAGGCACAGGACCCACTCGAGTTTTTTGGGAACTCTCTATTTTCTGCAGAAAGGCATTCGAGCAGTGAAGGTGAGACAGGCGACACTGTTTCTCAGGAAAGTTTGATGCCGCAATAATCCTGCTCCCATCCAGGGGCGAAAAGAGGCCTTTTTTCCCTATGTTACACCAATCAAATTTGGATAATGCAGGTTACGTGTAGTTTCTGGCAAAGGCAAAGAGTCTCAAGCAGTGCCCTGTCCTTCCCTGTTCAAACTTTGTACCAAGGCCGTTCTGCACGGGGCGAGTGGCGTGACGTACTTACTGCCTTGAATTAGGGCTCGCCATCTGAAAAGTTAATGAAAGGGAAGTTGGTGTTTAAGGGGAAAACTGTGTCTTTTTTTTTTTTAAATAAAATAGTTTTATTAAACCTAAGTAAAGGCCCACTACTTAACCATATTCAAATTCCTCAAATTGTTGTCAAAATGTATCTTATTTATTTTAAATCAAACATCCAATCAAGCTTCCCACTTTGCTTTAGATATTTGTCTTTGTAATTCTTTTTAATCTGGAAGCATGACTCCCTCCCCAGCTTTTTTTTTTTTTTTTTTTTTTAACATCTTTATTGGAGTATAATTGTTTTACAATAGTGTGTTAGTTTTCCCTCTACAACAAACTAAATCAGTTATACATACACACATGCTCCCACATCTCCTCCCTCTTTCATCACCCTCTCTCCCACCCTCCCTATCCCACCCCCCCAGGCGGTCACAAAGCACAGAGGTGATATCCCTGTGCTATGCAGCAGCTTCCCACCAGCTATCTAATTTACATTTGATAGTGTATATATGTCCCTGCCACTCCCCCACTTCGTCACAGCCCACCCCTCCCCCTCCCCATATCCTCAAGTCCATGCTCGAGTAAGTCTGTGTTTTATTCCCGTCCTACCACTAACCTCTTCATGACATTTTTTTCCCTTAGAGTCCATATATATGTGTTAGCATACGGTATTTGTTTTTCTCCTTCTGACTTACTTCACTCTGTATGACAGACTCCAGGTCCATCCACCTCATTATAAATAACTCAGTTTCATTTCTTTTTATGGCTGAGTAATATTCCATTGTATATATGTGCCACATCTTCTTTATCCATTCATTTGTTGATGTACACTTAGGTTGCTTCCATGTCCTGGCTATTGTAAATAGAGCTGCAATGAACATTTTGGTACATGAGTCTTTCTGAATTATAGTTTTCTCAGGGTATATTCCCAGTAGTGGGATTGCTGGGTCGTATGGTAGTTTTATTTGTAGTTTTTTAAGGAACCTCCATACTGTTCTCCATAGCGGCTGTATCAATTTACATTCCCACCAGCAGTGCAAGAGCGTTCCCTTTTCTCCACACCCTCTCCAGCATTTATTGTTTCTAGAGTTTTTGATGATGGCCAATCTGACCGGTGTGAGATGATATCTCATTGTAGTTTTGATTTGCATTTCTCTAATGATTAATGAGGTTGAGCATTCTTTCATGTGTTTGTTAGCAATCTGTATATCTTCTTTGGAGAAATGTCTATTTAGTTCTTCTGCCCATTTTTGGATTGGGTTGTTTGTATTTTTGTTATTGAGCTGCATGAGTTGCTTATAAATTTTGGAAATTAATCCTTTGTCAGTTGCTTCATTTGCAAATATTTTCTCCCATTCTGAGGGTTGTCTTTTGGTCTTGTTTATGGTATCTTTTGCTGTACAAAAGCTTTTAAGTTTCATTAGGTCCCATTTGTTTATTTGTGTTTTTATTTCCATTTCTCTAGGAGATGGGTCAAAAAGGATCTTGCTGTGATTTATGTCGTATAGTGTTCTGCCTATGTTTTCCTCTAAGAGTTTGATAGTGTCTGGCCTTACATTTAGGTCTTTAACCCATTTTGAGTTTATTTTTGTGTGTGGTGTTAGGGATTGTTCTAATTTCATACTTTTACATGTAGCTGTCCAGTTTTCCCAGCACCACTTATTGAAGAGGCTGTCTTTTCTCCACTGTATATCCTTCCCTCCTTTGTCAAAGATAAGGTGACCATATGTGTGTGGGTTTATCTCTGGGCTCTCTATCCTGTTCCATTGATCTATATTTCTGTTTTTGTGCCAGTACCATACTGTCTTGATTACTGTAGCCTTGTAGTAGAGTCTGAAGTCAGGGAGCCTAATTCCTCCAGCTCCATTTCTCGTTCTCAAGATTGCTTTGGCTATTCGGGGTCTTTTGTGTTTCCATACAAATTGTGAAATTTTTTGTTCTAGTTCTGTAAAAAATGCCAGTGGTAATTTGATAGGGATTGCATTGAATCGGTAGATTGCTTTGGGTAGTATAGTCATTTTCACAATGTTGATTCTTCCAATCCAAGAACATGGTATATTTCTCCACCTATTTGTATCATCTTTAATTTCTTTCATCAGTGTCTTATAGTTTTCTGCATACAAGTCTTTTGTCTCCTTAGGTAGGTTTATTCCTAGATATTTTATTCTTTTTGTGGCAATGGTAAATGGGAGCGTTTTCTTAATTTCACTCTCAGATTTTTCATCATTAGTGTATAAGAATGCCAGAGATTTCTGTGCATTAATTTTGTATCCTGCAACTTTACCAAATTCATTGATTAGCTCTAGTAGTTTTCTGGTAGCATCCTTAGGATTCTCTATGTATAGTATCATGTCATCTGCAAACAGTGACAGCTTTACTTCTTCTTTTCCTATTTGGATTCCTTTTATTTCTTTTTCTTCTCTGATTGCTGTGGCTAGAACTTCCAAAACTATGTTGAATAAGAGTGGTGAGAGTGGGCAACCTTGTCTTGTTCCTGATCTTAGTGGAAATGGTTTCAATTTTTCACCATTGAGAACGATGCTAGCTGTGGGTTTGTCATATATGGCCTTTATTATGTTGAGGAAAGTTCCCTCTATGCCCACTTTCTGCAAGGTTTTTATCATAAATGAGTGTTGAATTTTGTCAAAAGCTTTCTCTGCATCTATTGAGATGATCATATGGTTTTTCTCCTTCAGTTTGTTGATATGGTGTATCACATTGATTGATTTGCGTATATTGAAGAATCCTTGCATTCCTGGGATAAACCCCACTTGATCATGGTGTATGATCCTTTTAATGTGCTGTTGGATTCTGTTTGCTAATATTTTGTTGAGGATTTTTGCATCTATGTTCATCAGTGATATTGGCCTGTAGTTTTCTTTCTTTGTGACGTCTTTGTCTGGTTTTGGTATCAGGGTGATGTTGGCCTCATAGAATGAGTTTGGGAGTGTTCCTCCCTCTGCTATCTGTTGGAAGAGTTTGAGAAGGATAGGTGTTAGCTCTTCTCTAAATGTTTGATAGAATTCGCCTGTGAAGCCATCTGGTCCTGGACTTTTGTTTGCTGGAAGATTTTTAATCACAGTTTCAATTTCAGTGCTTGTGATTGGTCTGTTCATATTTTCTATTTCTTCCTGGTTCAGTCTCGGCAGGTTGTGCATTTCTAAAAATTTGTCCATTTCTTCCAGGTTGTCCATTTTATTGGCATACAGTTGCTTGTAGTAATCTCTAATAATCTTTTGTATTTCTGCAGTGTCAGTTGTTACATCTCCTTTTTCATTTCTAATTCTATTGATTTGAGTCTTTTCCCTTTTTTTCTTGATGAGTCTGGCTAATGGTTTATCAATTTTATTTATCTTCTCAAAGAACCAGCTTTTAGTTTTATTGATCTTTGCTATTGTTTCCTTCACTTCTTTTTCATTTATTTCTGATCTGATCTTTATGATTTCTTTCCTTCTGCTAAATTTGGGGTTTTTTTTTCTTCTTTCTCTAATTGCTTTAAGTGCAAAGTTAGGTTGTTTATTCGAGATGTTTCCTGTTTCTTAAGGTATGATTGTATTGCTATAAACTTGCCTCTTAGAACTGCTTTTGCTGTATCCCATAGGTTTTGGGTCGTTGTGTCTCCATTGTCATTTGTTTCTAAGTATTTTTTGATTTCCTCTTTGATTTCTTCAGTGATCACTTCGTTATTAAGTAGTGTATTGTTTAGCCTCCATGTGTTTGTATTTTTTTACAGATCTTTTCCTATAATTGATATTTAGTCTCATAGCGTTGTGGTCGGAAAAGATACTTGATACGATTTCAATTTTCTTAAATTTGCCAAGGCTAGATTTGTGACCCAATATATGATCAATCCTGGAGAATGTTCCATGAGCACTTGAGAAAAATGTGTATTCTGTTGTTTTTGGATGGAATGTCCTATAAATATCAATTAAGTCCATCTTGTGTAATGTATCATTTAAAGCTTGTGTTTCCTTATTTATTTTCATTTTGGATGATCTGTCCATTGGTGAAAGTGGGGTGTTAAAGTCCCCCATTATAATTGTGTTGCTGTCGATTTCCCCTTTTAAGGCTGTTAGTATTTGCCTTATGTATTGAGGTGCTCCTATGTTGGGTGCATAAATATTTACAATTGTTATATCTTCTTCATGGATCGATCCCTTGATCATTATGTAGTGTCCTTCTTTGTCTCTTGTAATAGTCTTTATTTTAAAGTCTATTTTGTCTGATATGAGAATTGCTACTCCAGCTTTCTTCTGATTTCCATTTGCATGGAATATCTTTTTCCATCCCCTTACTTTCAGTCTGTATGTGTCCCTAGGTCTGAAGTGGGTCTCTTGTAGACAGCATATATATGGGTCTTGTTTTTGTATCCATTCAGCCAGTCTGTGTCTTTTGGTGGGAGCATTTAATCCATTTACATTTAAGGTAATTATCGATATGTATGTTCCTATTACCATTTACTTGTTTCGGGTTGTTCTTGTAGGTCTTTTCCTTCTCTTGTGTTTCTTGCCTAGAGAAGTTCCTTTAGGATTTGTTGTAGAGCTGGTTTGGTGGTGCTGAACTCTCTCAGTTTTTGCTTGTCTGTAAAGGTTTTAATTTCTCCATCAAATCTGAATGAGATCCTTGCTGGGTAGAGTAATCTTGGTTGTAGGTTTTTTTCCTTCATCACTTTAAATATGTCCTGCCACTCCCTTCTGGCTTGTAGAGTTTCTGCTGAAAGATCAGATGTTAATCTTATGGGGATTCCCTTGTGTGTTATTTGTTGTTTTTCCCTTGCTGCTCTTAATATGTTTTCTTTGTATTTAATTTTTGACAGTTTGATTATTATGTGTCGTGGCGTGTTTCTCTTTGGGTTTATCCTGTATGGAACTCTCTGTGCTTCCTGGACTTGATTGACTATTTCCTTTCCTATATTAGGGAAGTTTTCAACTATAATCTCTTCAAATATTTTCTCAGTCCCTTTCTTTTTCTCTTCTTCTTCTGGGACCCCTATAATTCGAATGTTGGTGTGTTTAATGTTGTCCCAGAGGTCTCTGAGACTGTCCTCAGTTCTTTTCATTCTTTTTTCTTTCTTCTGCTCTGCAGTAGTTATTTCCACTATTTTATCTTCCAGGTCACTTATCCGTCCTTCTGCCTCAGTTATTCTGCTATTGATCCCATCTAGAGTATTTTTAATTTCATTTATTGTGTTGCTCATCGTTTCTTGCTTCCTCTTTATTTCTTCTAGGTCCCTGTTAACTGTTTCTTGCAAATTGTCTATTCTATTTACAAGATTTTGCATCATCTTCACCATCATTATTCTAAATTCTCTTTCAGGTAGATTGGCTATTACCTCTTCATCTGTTAGGTCTGGTGTGTTTTTATCTTGCTCCTTCATCTCTTGTGTGTTTTTCTGTCTTCTCATTTCGCTTATCTTACTGTGTTTGAGGTCTCCTTTTTGCACGCTGCAGGTTCGTAGTTCCTGTTGTTTTTGGTGGCTGTCCCCAGTGGCTAAGGTTGGTTCAGTGGGTTGAGTAGATTCCCTGGTTGGGGGGACTAGTGCCTCTGTTCTGGTGGATGAGGCTGGATCTTGTCCTTCTGGTGGGCAGGTCCTCGTCTGGTGGTGTGTTTGGGGATGTTGGTAACCTTATTATGATTTTAGGCAGTCTCTCTGCTAATGGATGGGGCTGTAGACCTGTCTTGCTCTTTGTTGGGGATAGGGTGTCCAGCACTGTTCTTTGCTGGTCCTTGAGTGAAGCTGGGTCTTGGTGTTGAGATGGAGGTCTCTGGGAGATTTTCGCCGTCTGATATTACGTGGAGCTCGGAGGTCTCTTGTGGACTAGTGTCTTGAGGTTGGTTCTCCCACCTCAGGGACACCGCCCTGGTGCCTGGCTGGGGCGCCAAGAACCTTTAATCCACACGGCTCAAAATAAAAGGTAGAATAAATAGAGAGGAAAGAAAAGGAAGGAAGGAGGGAGGGAGGGAAGGAAGAAAGGAAGGAAGAAATGAAGGAAGGAAGCAAGAAAGCAAGGACGGAAGGTGCAGAGGAAGAAAGGGAGGAAGGAAGAGAGGAAGGGAGGAAAGAAGGGGGAAGGAAGGAAGAAAGGAGGGAAGGAGGGAAGAAAGGAAGAAAGAAAGGGAGAAGACAGAGTAGTATAAAGTATAGTTATTAAAATAAAAAATAATTATTAAGAAGAAAAATTTCCTTTTAAAAAACAAAACAAAAACAAAAACAAACAAACAAACAAACAAACAAAAAACAGAAAAATGGGTCGGTCTAACCCTAGGACAAATGGTGCAAGCAAAGCTATATAGACAAAATCTCACACAGCAGCACACACATACACACCCACAAAAAGAAAAAAAAAAGGGAAAATAATAGTATATCTTGCTCCCAAAGTCCACCTCCTCAACTTGGGATGATTCGTTGTCTATTCAGGTTTTCAACAGATGCAGGGCACTTCAAGTTGATTGTGGAGCTTTAATCCGCCGCTTCTGAGGCTGTTGGGAGAGATCTCCCCCTCTCCTCTCTGTTCGCACAGCTCCTGGGGTTCAGCTTTGGACTTGGTCCCGCCTCTGTGTGTAGGTTGTCCGAGGGCGACTGCCCTTCGCTCAGACAGGACGATGTTAAAGGAGCAGTTGATTCGGGGGCTCCAGCTCACTCAGGCTGGGGGGAGGGAGCGGCACGGGGGCGGGGCGAGTCCGCGACGTCAGAGGCCGACGTGACGCTGCACAGGCCCAAGGCGCGCCGTGCGTTCTCCCGGGAAAGCTGTCCCTGGATCCCGGGACCCCGGCAGTGGCGGACTGCACGGGCTCCCGGGAGGGCCGGTGTGGAGAGTGACCTGTGCTCACACACAGGCCTCTTGGTGGTGGCAGCAGCAACCTTAGCGTCCGACACCCGTCTCTACTGTCCGTGCCGACAGCCGCGGCTTGCGCCCGTTTCTGGAGCTCCTCTACGCGGTGCTCTTAATCCCCTCACCTCACACCCGAGGAAGCAAAGAGGCAAGAAAAAGTCTCTTGTCTCTTCGGCAGCTCCGCGCCCGGTTCTAGGGCTCCTTTAAGCGGCGCACTTAATCCCCTCTCCTCGCGCCCAGGCAGCAAAGAGGGAGGAAAAGGTCTCTTGCCTCTTCGGCAGCTCCAGACTTCTCCCGAACTCCCTCCCGGCCAGCCGTGGCACACTAGCCCCCTTCAAGCTGTCTTCACTCTGCCAACTCCAGCCCTTTCCCCGGGATCCGACTGAAGCCCGAGCCTCAGCTCCCGGCCCCGCCCGCCCCGGCGGGCGAGCAGACAAGCCTCTCGGGCTGGTGAGCGCGGGTCGGCACCGATCCTCTGCGGGAATCTCTCCGCTTTGCCCTCCGCACCCCTGTGGCTGAGCTGTCCTCCGCGGCTCCGGAGCTTCCCCCTCCGGCGCCCGCAGTCTCCGCCCGTGAAGGGGCCTCTATTGTGTGGGAGTCTTTCCTCCTTCTCGGCTCCCTCCCACTGGCGTAGGTCCCGTCCCTATTCTTTTGTCCCTGTTTATTCTTTTTTCTTTTGCCCTACCCAGATATGTGGGGAGTTTCTTGCCTTTTTGGAGGTCCGAGGTCCTCTGCCAGCGTTCGGTGGGTGCTCTACAGGAGAAGCTCCACGTGTAGATGTATTTCTGATGTCTCTGTGAGGAGGAAGGAGATCTCCGCGTCTTACTCTTCCGCCATCTTTAAGCCGTCTCCGAAAACTGTGTCTTGATCCTGCTACTTCGAGCCTCAACTATCTGCTTGGCATAGAGAGGCGGCAAATCAGGGTTTCCAATAGAGAGTCGAAAGGAGAGTGTTCCTTCACTGCGGCCCTCGTGAATGCCATGGGAGCCCAAGACTAGATACTTGAAAGGCCTGCTGAAGCTGTGTTCGCGTGGAAGTTAGCAAGCTCGGTCATCTAGCTATCCAGCAGAGAAAGCGGTGTGTCACCTTTCACTCCGCATTAAGAGAGATGATCCGGAGGCCCAAAGACCCTGAAGGTTGTGAAGTCTCTCAGGAAGAGATGTTGGGGACGCAGTGTAATTCCATTGGTGGTGCTGAGGACACAGGAGTCCAGTAGTTCTCAAAAGTTGACTCGCGTGAAAGCACTACATGGATTACATTTTCATGGCGAATGTTGTACGCTTAATCTTGTGGATGCAATACATGGACCTTACTATGAGCTTGGCTGGCAACGTCGTATTCCTTTAGGTATTGATGCCTTTGGGATGCCTCATGCAAGGAACCGGAGGCACGTTTTTGTTCCCTGGAGAATGCCCTTTTCCTACGAAATGCATTCCTCGTCGCAAGACTGGCAGCAGCACTACATATGAGGCAGCTCTGTGGCTGTAGCTTTCCTTCTTTAGCGCTGGGAACTTCTTCCTTTCGCATACAATGCCAATCCGAGAGGTGACAACTGCCCAAGTACCTTTAGATTCCAGTGAGTGAAAACAGACAGAAGGAGCACTCTGGTAGGTCCCCGGATTACTCTTGAACCAGGGAATTGGGCAAAGTGTGAACGGTCTACAGGAGTTAAGGCTTTATTACGTAGGTTACGACGTGTGCTCGCAAGGTCTCTAAGCGTGGTAGTGTGCAGTGGAATCTATACATTTTCAAGGCTGCATGGAATGTCTAGATTCTGCGTGGCATTGAGAGAGGTTAGGTAAGTAAGTGCACCCAGAACGGAGACTAAGAAAAGAGGGATTTCCTGGCAGTTCACGCTCTGCAGTGAGAGCCACTGGCATTACAACTAAGACAAGCTACAGCTGTGTTCAGGTGGTCTTTGAATGTTTTGGCCATGAAGATATGGGGAGAAGAAAGCAGTGGTTTGCCTTTCACTCTGCTTTCCCAGAGGAAATCTGGCGGCCTTTGGTAGCGTAATGCTATGCAGCCAGCCAGTGTTCCTCCCTGTCGCACGGTGAGGGGACAGGTGTCGTAGGAAAAGCACACTAGACTTCCAGCATTATTTGTCTCCAAGACAATGGAAAACCTCTGAAAGCCTCAATTCGCGGAAGGAAGATCGGATCGATACTTTATAACTTGTGGAAAGACCTAGCTTTCCCGCTGGCAATGAGGGCCCTGGGATGCCCCCTGGAAAGCACAGGACCCACTCGAGTTTTCTGGGAACTCTCTATTTTCTGCAGAAAGGCATTCGAGCTGTGATGGCGAGACAGGCAGCACTGTTTCTCAGGAAAGTTTGATGCCGCAATAATCCTGCTCCCCTCCAGGGGCGAAAAGAGGCGTTTTTTCCCTAGGTTACCCCAAACAAATTTGGATAATGCAGGTTATATGTAGTTTCTGGCAAAGGCAAAGACTCTGAAGCAGTGCCCTGTCTTGCCCTGTTCAAACTTTGTCCCAAGGCCGTTCTGCACGGGGCGAGTGGCGTGACGTACTTAATGCCTTGAGTTAGACATCGCCGTCTGAAAACCTAATGAAAGGCGAGTTGGTGTTTAAGGGGAAAACTGTGCCTTGGTCCCACTGCTTCGAGACTCAACTCTGTGCTTGGCATAGAGAGGCGGCAAATCAGGTTTCCAATAGAGAGTCGAAAGGAGAGTGTTCCTTCACTGCGGCCCTCGTGAATGCCATGGGAGCCCAAGACTAGATACTTGAAAGGCCTGCTGAAGCTGTGTTGGCGTGGAAGTTAGCAAGCTCGGTCCTCTAGCTATCCAGCAGAGAAAGCGGTGTGTCGCCTTTCACTCCGCATTAAGAGAGATGATCCGGAGGCCCAAAGACCCTGAAGGTTGTGAAGTCTCTCAGGAAGAGATATTGGGGACGCAGTGTAATTCCATTGGTGGTGCTGAGGACACAGGTATCCAGTAGTTCTCAAAAGCTGACTTGCATGAAAGCTCTACATGGATTACCTTTTCATGGCGAAGGTTGTACGCTTAATCTTGTGGATGCAATACATGGACCTTACTATGTGCTTGGCTGGCAATGTCGTATTCCTTTAGGTATTGACGCCTTCGGGATGCCTCATGCAAGGAACCGGAGGCAAGTTTTTCTTCTCCGGAGAATGCCCCTTTCCTACGAAATGCATCCCAGGTCTTAAGACTGGCAGCAGCACTACATATGAGGCAGCTTTGTGGCTGTAGCTTTCCTTCTTTAGCACTGGGAACTTCTTCCTTTCGCATAAAATGCCAATCCGAGAGGTGACAACTGCCCAAGTACGTTTAGTTTCCAGTGAGTGAAACCACACAGAGGGAGCACTCTGGTAGGTCCCCGGATTACTCTTGAAACAGGGAATTGGGCAACGTGTGAACGGTCTACGGGAGTTAGGGCTTTATTAGGTAGGTTACGACGTGTGCTCGCAACGTCTCTAAGCGTGGTAGTGTGCAGTTTCAAGGATGCATGGAAGGTCTAGTTTCTGCGTGGCATAGAGAGAGGTTAGGTAAGTAAGTGCACCCAGAACGGAGACAACGAAAAGAGGGTTTTCCTGGCACTTCACGCTCTGCACTGAGAGCCACTGGCATTACAAGTAATACAAGCTACAGCTGTGTTCAGGCGGTATTTGAATGTTTTGACCATGCAGATATGGGGAGAAGAAAGCAGTGGTTTGCCTTTCACTCTGCTTTCCCAGTGGAAATCCGGAGGCCTTTGGTAGCGTAATGCTATGCAGCCAGCCAGTGTTCCTCCCTGACGCACGGTGAGGGGACAGGTGTCGTAGGAAAAGCATACTAGACTTGCAGCACTATTTCTCTCCAAGACAATGGAAAACCTCTGAAAGCCTCAATTCACAGAAGGAACATCGGAACGATACTTTATATCTTGTGGAAAGGCCTAGCTTTCCCGCTGCCAATGAGGGCCATGGGATGCCCCCTGGAAGGCACAGGACCCACTCGAGTTTTCTGGGGACTCTCTATTTTCTGCAGAAAGGCATTCGAGCACTGAAGGCGAGACAGGCAACACTGTTTCACAGGAAAGTTTGATGCCGCAATAATCCTGCTCCCCTCCAGGGGTGAAAAGAGGCCTTTTTCCCCTAGGTTACCCCAATCAAATTTGGATAATGCAGGTTACGTGTAGGTTCTGGCAAAGGCAAAGAGTCTCAAGCAGTGCCCTGTCCTTCCGTGTTCAAACTTTGTCCCAAGGCCGTTCTGCACAGGGCGAGTGGCGTGACGTACTTACTGCCTCGCCGTCTGAAAACCTAATGAAAGGCGAGTTGGTGTTTAAGGGGAAAACTGTGCCTTGGTCCCGCTGCTTCGAGACTCAACTCTCTGTTTGGCATATTGAGGCGGCAAATCAGGTTTCCAAGAGAGTCGAAAGGAGAGTGTGCCTTCACTGCGGCCCTCTTGAATGTCATGGGAGCCCAAGCCTAGTAACTTGCAACGCCTGCTGAAGCTGTGTTCGCATGGAAGTTAGCAAGCTCGTTCATCTAGCTATCCAGCAGAGAAAGCGGTGTGTCGCCTTTCACTCCGCATTAAGAGAGATGATCCAGAGGCCCAAAGACCCTGAAGATTGTGAAGTCTCTCAGGAAGAGATATTGGGGACGCAGTGTAATTCCATTGGTGGTGCTGAGGACACAGGTACCCAGTAGTTCTCAAAAGCTGACTCACGTGAAAGCACTACATGTATTTCGTTGTAATGGCGAATGTTGTACGCTTAATCTTTTGGATGCAATACATGGACCTTACTATGAGGTTGGCTGGCAATGTGGTATTCCTTTAGGTATTGACGCCTTTGGGATGCCTCATGCAAGGAACCGGAGGCACGTTTTTGTTCTCCGGAGAATGCCCTTTTCCGACGTAATGCATTCCCCTTCGCAAGACTGGCAGCAGCACTACATATGAGGCAGCTTTGTGGCTCTAGCTTTCCTTCTTTAGCGCTGGGAACTTCTTCCTTTCGCATACAATGCCAATCCGAGAGGTGACAACTGCCCAAGTACCTTTAGATTCCAGTGAGTGAAAACAGACAGAAGGAGCACTCTGGTAGGTCCCCGGATTACTCTTGAATCAGGGAATTGGGCACCGTCTGAACGGTCTACGGGAGTTAAGGCTTTATTAGGTATGTTACGACGTGTGCTCGCAACGTCTCTAAGCGTGGTAGTGTACAGTGGAATCTATACATTTTCAAGGCTGCATGGAATGTCTAGTTTCTGCGTGGCATAGAGAGAGGTTAGGTAAGTAAGTGAACCCAGAACGGAGACTAAGACAAGAGGTTTTCCTGGAAGTTCACGCTCTGCACTGAGAGTCACTGGCATTACAACGAAGACCAGCTACAGCTGTGTTCAGGTGGTCATTGAATGTTTTGGCGATGAAGAACTGGGGAGAAGAAAGCAGTGGTTTGCCTTTCACTCTGCTTTCCCAGAGGAAATCCGGAGTCCTTTGGTAGCGTAATGCTATGCAGCCAGCCAGTGTTCCTCCCTGACGCACGGTGAGGGGACAGGTGTCGTAGGAAAAGCATACTAGACTTGCAGCACTATTTCTCTCCAAGACAATGGAAAACCTCTGAAAACCTCAATTCGCGGAAGGAATATCGGAAAGATACTTTATAACTTGTGGAAAGGCCTAGCTTTCCCGCTGGCAATGAGGGCCCTGGGATGCCCCCTGGAAGGCACAGGACCCACTCGAGTTTTTTGGGAACTCTCTATTTTCTGCAGAAAGGCATTCGAGCAGTGAAGGTGAGACAGGCAACACTGTTTCTCAGGAAAGTTTGATGCCGCAATAATCCTGCTCCCATCCAGGGGCGAAAAGAGGCCTTTTTTCCCTATGTTACACCAATCAAATTTGGATAATGCAGGTTATATGTAGTTTCTGGCAAAGGCAAAGACTCTGAAGCAGTGCCCTGTCTTGCCCTGTTCAAACTTTGTCCCAAGGCCGTTCTGCACGGGGCGAGTGGCGTGACGTACTTACTGCCTTGAGTTAGGCCTCGCCGTCTGAAAACCTAATGAAAGGCGAGTTGGTGTTTAAGGGGAAAACTGTGCCTTGGTCCCGCTGCTTCGAGACTCAACTCTCTGCTTGGCATATTGAGGCGGCAAATCAGGTTTCCAATAGAGAGACGAAAGGAGAGTGTTCCTTCACTGCGGCCCTCGTGAATGCCATGGGAGCCCAAGACTAGATACTTGAAAGGCCTGCTGAAGCTGTGTTCGCGTGGAAGTTAGCAAGCTCGGTCATCTAGCTATCCAGCAGAGAAAGCGGTGTGTCGCCTTTCACTCCGCATTAAGAGAGATGATCCGGAGGCCCAAAGACCCTGAAGGTTGTGAAGTCTCTCAGGAAGAGATATTGGGGGCGCATTGTAATTCCATTGGTGGTGCTGAGGACACAGGTATCCAGTAGTTCTCAAAAGCTGACTTGCGTGAAAGCACTACATGGATTACGTTTTCATGGCGAATGTTGTACGCTTAATCTTGTGGATGCAATACATGGACCTTACTATGTGCTTGGCTGGCAATGTCGTATTCCTTTAGGTATTGACGCCTTCGGGATGCCTCATGCAAGGAACCGGAGGCAAGTTTTTCTTCTCCGGAGAATGCCCCTTTCCTACGAAATGCATCCCAGGTCTTAAGACTGGCAGCAGCACTACATATGAGGCAGCTTTGTGGCTGTAGCTTTCCTTCTTTAGCACTGGGAACTTCTTCCTTTCGCATAAAATGCCAATCCGAGAGGTGACAACTGCCCAAGTACGTTTAGTTTCCAGTGAGTGAAACCACACAGAGGGAGCACTCTGGTAGGTCCCCGGATTACTCTTGAAACAGGGAATTGGGCAACGTGTGAACGGTCTACGGGAGTTAGGGCTTTATTAGGTAGGTTACAACGTGTGCTCGCAACGTCTCTAAGCGTGGTAGTGTGCAGTTTCAAGGATGCATGGAAGGTCTAGTTTCTGCGTGGCATAGAGAGAGGTTAGGTAAGTAAGTGCACCCAGAACGGAGACAACGAAAAGAGGGTCTTCCTGGCACTTCACGCTCTGCACTGAGAGCCACTGGCATTACAAGTAAGACAAGCTACAGCTGTGTTCAGGCGGTATTTGAATGTTTTGAACATGCAGATATGGGGAGAAGAAAGCAGTGGTTTGCCTTTCACTCTGCTTTCCCAGAGGAAATCCGGAGGCCTTTGGTAGCGTAATGCTATGCAGCCAGCCAGTGTTCCTCCCTGACGCACGGTGAGGAGACTGGTGTCATAGGAAAAGCATACTAGACTTCCAGCACTATTTCTCTCCAAGACAATGGAAAACCTCTGAAAGCCTCAATTCGCAGAAGGAACATCAGAACGATACTTTATATCTTATGGAAAGGCCAGCTTATCCGCTGGCAATGAGGGCCTTGGTATGCCCCCTGGAAGGCACAGGGCCCACTCGAGTTTTCTGGGAACTCTCTATTTTCTGCAGAAAGGCATTCGACCTGTGAAGGCGAGACAGGCAACACTGTTTCTCAGGAAATTTTGATGCCGCAATAATCCTGCTCCCCTCCAGTGGCGGAAAGAGGCCTTTCTTCCCTAGGTTACAACGATCAAATTTGGATAATGCAGGTTACGTGTAGTTTCTGGCAAAGGCAAAGAGTCTCAAGCAGTGCCCTGTCCTGCCCTGTTCAAACTTTGTCCCAAGGCCGTTCTGCACGGGTCGAGTGGCGTGACGTACTTAATGCCTTGAGTTAGACATCGCCGTCTGAAAACCTAATGAAAGGCGAGTTGGTGTTTAAGGGGAAAACTGTGCCTTGGTCCCGCTGCTTCGAGACTCAACTCTCTGCTTGGCCTATTGAGGCGGCAAATCAGGTTTCCAATAGAGAGTCGAAAGGAGAGTGTTCCTTCACTGCGGCCCTCGTGAATGCCATGGGACCCAAAGACTAGACACTTGAAAGGCCTGCTGAAGCTGTGTTCGCGTGGAAGTTAGCAAGCTCGGTCATCTAGCTATCCAGCAGAGAAAGCGGTGTGTCGCCTTTCACTCCGCATTAAGAGAGATGATCCGGAGGCCCAAAGACCCTGAAGGTTGTGAAGTCTCTCAGGAAGAGATATTGGGGACGCAGTGTAATTCCATTGGTGGTGCTGAGGACACAGGAGTGCAGTAGTTCTCAAAAGCTGACTCACGTGAAAGCACTACATGGATTACGTTTTCATGGCGAATGTTGTACCGTTAATTTTGTGGATGCAATACATGGACCTTACTATGAGCTTGGCTGGCAACGTCGTATTCCTTTAGGTATTGATGCCTTTGGGATGCCTCATGCAAGGAACCGGAGGCACGTTTTTGTTCCCTGGAGAATGCCCTTTTCCTACGAAATGCATTCCTCGTCGCAAGACTGGCAGCAGCACTACATATGAGGCAGCTCTGTGGCTGTAGCTTTCCTTCTTTAGCGCTGGGAACTTCTTCCTTTCGCATACAATGCCAATCCGAGAGGTGACAACTGCCCAAGTACCTTTAGATTCCAGTGAGTGAAAACAGACAGAAGGAGCACTCTGGTAGGTCCCCGGATTACTCTTGAATCAGGGAATTGGGCACCGTCTGAACGGTCTACGGGAGTTAAGGCTTTATTAGGTATGTTACGACGTGTGCTCGCAACGTCTCTAAGCGTGGTAGTGTACAGTGGAATCTATACATTTTCAAGGCTGCATGGAATGTCTAGTTTCTGCGTGGCATAGAGAGAGGTTAGGTAAGTAAGTGAACCCAGAACGGAGACTAAGACAAGAGGTTTTCCTGGAAGTTCACGCTCTGCACTGAGAGTCACTGGCATTACAACGAAGACCAGCTACAGCTGTGTTCAGGTGGTCATTGAATGTTTTGGCGATGAAGAACTGGGGAGAAGAAAGCAGTGGTTTGACTTTCACTCTGCTTTCCCAGAGGAAATCCGGAGTCCTTTGGTAGCGTAATGCTATGCAGCCAGCCAGTGTTCCTCCCTGACGCACGGTGAGGGGACAGGTGTCGTAGGAAAAGCATACTAGACTTGCAGCACTATTTCTCTCCAAGACAATGGAAAACCTCTGAAAACCTCAATTCGCGGAAGGAATATCGGAAAGATACTTTATAACTTGTGGAAAGGCCTAGCTTTCCCGCTGGCAATGAGGGCCCTGGGATGCCCCCTGGAAGGCACAGGACCCACTCGAGTTTTTTGGGAACTCTCTATTTTCTGCAGAAAGGCATTCGAGCAGTGAAGGTGAGACAGGCAACACTGTTTCTCAGGAAAGTTTGATGCCGCAATAATCCTGCTCCCATCCAGGGGCGAAAAGAGGCCTTTTTTCCCTATGTTACACCAATCAAATTTGGATAATGCAGGTTATATGTAGTTTCTGGCAAAGGCAAAGACTCTGAAGCAGTGCCCTGTCTTGCCCTGTTCAAACTTTGTCCCAAGGCCGTTCTGCACGGGGCGAGTGGCGTGACGTACTTACTGCCTTGAGTTAGGCCTCGCCGTCTGAAAACCTAATGAAAGGCGAGTTGGTGTTTAAGGGGAAAACTGTGCCTTGGTCCCGCTGCTTCGAGACTCAACTCTCTGCTTGGCATATTGAGGCGGCAAATCAGGTTTCCAATAGAGAGACGAAAGGAGAGTGTTCCTTCACTGCGGCCCTCGTGAATGCCATGGGAGCCCAAGACTAGATACTTGAAAGGCCTGCTGAAGCTGTGTTCGCGTGGAAGTTAGCAAGCTCGGTCATCTAGCTATCCAGCAGAGAAAGCGGTGTGTCGCCTTTCACTCCGCATTAAGAGAGATGATCCGGAGGCCCAAAGACCCTGAAGGTTGTGAAGTCTCTCAGGAAGAGATATTGGGGGCGCATTGTAATTCCATTGGTGGTGCTGAGGACACAGGTATCCAGTAGTTCTCAAAAGCTGACTTGCGTGAAAGCACTACATGGATTACGTTTTCATGGCGAATGTTGTACGCTTAATCTTGTGGATGCAATACATGGACCTTACTATGTGCTTGGCTGGCAATGTCGTATTCCTTTAGGTATTGACGCCTTCGGGATGCCTCATGCAAGGAACCGGAGGCAAGTTTTTCTTCTCCGGAGAATGCCCCTTTCCTACGAAATGCATCCCAGGTCTTAAGACTGGCAGCAGCACTACATATGAGGCAGCTTTGTGGCTGTAGCTTTCCTTCTTTAGCACTGGGAACTTCTTCCTTTCGCATAAAATGCCAATCCGAGAGGTGACAACTGCCCAAGTACGTTTAGTTTCCAGTGAGTGAAACCACACAGAGGGAGCACTCTGGTAGGTCCCCGGATTACTCTTGAAACAGGGAATTGGGCAACGTGTGAACGGTCTACGGGAGTTAGGGCTTTATTAGGTAGGTTACAACGTGTGCTCGCAACGTCTCTAAGCGTGGTAGTGTGCAGTTTCAAGGATGCATGGAAGGTCTAGTTTCTGCGTGGCATAGAGAGAGGTTAGGTAAGTAAGTGCACCCAGAACGGAGACAACGAAAAGAGGGTCTTCCTGGCACTTCACGCTCTGCACTGAGAGCCACTGGCATTACAAGTAAGACAAGCTACAGCTGTGTTCAGGCGGTATTTGAATGTTTTGAACATGCAGATATGGGGAGAAGAAAGCAGTGGTTTGCCTTTCACTCTGCTTTCCCAGAGGAAATCCGGAGGCCTTTGGTAGCGTAATGCTATGCAGCCAGCCAGTGTTCCTCCCTGACGCACGGTGAGGAGACTGGTGTCATAGGAAAAGCATACTAGACTTCCAGCACTATTTCTCTCCAAGACAATGGAAAACCTCTGAAAGCCTCAATTCGCAGAAGGAACATCAGAACGATACTTTATATCTTATGGAAAGGCCAGCTTATCCGCTGGCAATGAGGGCCTTGGTATGCCCCCTGGAAGGCACAGGGCCCACTCGAGTTTTCTGGGAACTCTCTATTTTCTGCAGAAAGGCATTCGACCTGTGAAGGCGAGACAGGCAACACTGTTTCTCAGGAAATTTTGATGCCGCAATAATCCTGCTCCCCTCCAGTGGCGGAAAGAGGCCTTTCTTCCCTAGGTTACAACGATCAAATTTGGATAATGCAGGTTACGTGTAGTTTCTGGCAAAGGCAAAGAGTCTCAAGCAGTGCCCTGTCCTGCCCTGTTCAAACTTTGTCCCAAGGCCGTTCTGCACGGGTCGAGTGGCGTGACGTACTTAATGCCTTGAGTTAGACATCGCCGTCTGAAAACCTAATGAAAGGCGAGTTGGTGTTTAAGGGGAAAACTGTGCCTTGGTCCCGCTGCTTCGAGACTCAACTCTCTGCTTGGCCTATTGAGGCGGCAAATCAGGTTTCCCATAGAGAGTCGAAAGGAGAGTGTTCCTTCACTGCGGCCCTCGTGAATGCCATGGGACCCAAAGACTAGACACTTGAAAGGCCTGCTGAAGCTGTGTTCGCGTGGAAGTTAGCAAGCTCGGTCATCTAGCTATCCAGGAGAGAAAGCGGTGTGTCGCCTTTCACTCCGCATTAAGAGAGATGATCCGGAGGCCCAAAGACCCTGAAGGTTGTGAAGTCTCTCAGGAAGAGATATTGGGGACGCAGTGTAATTCCATTGGTGGTGCTGAGGACACAGGAGTGCAGTAGTTCTCAAAAGCTGACTCACGTGAAAGCACTACATGGATTACGTTTTCATGGCGAATGTTGTACCGTTAATTTTGTGGATGCAATACATGGACCTTACTATGAGCTTGGCTGGCAACGTCGTATTCCTTTAGGTATTGATGCCTTTGGGATGCCTCATGCAAGGAACCGGAGGCACGTTTTTGTTCCCTGGAGAATGCCCTTTTCCTACGAAATGCATTCCTCGTCGCAAGACTGGCAGCAGCACTACATATGAGGCAGCTCTGTGGCTGTAGCTTTCCTTCTTTAGCGCTGGGAACTTCTTCCTTTCGCATACAATGCCAATCCGAGAGGTGACAACTGCCCAAGTACCTTTAGATTCCAGTGAGTGAAAACAGACAGAAGGAGCACTCTGGTAGGTCCCCGGATTACACTTGAACCAGGGAATTGGGCAAAGTGTGAACGGTCTACGGGAGTTAAGGCTTTATTACGTAGGTTACGACGTGTGCTCGCAAGGTCTCTAAGCGTGGTAGTGTGCAGTGGAATCTATACATTTTCAAGGCTGCATGGAATGTCTAGATTCTGCGTGGCATTGAGAGAGGTTAGGTAAGTAAGTGCACCCAGAACGGAGACTAAGAAAAGAGGGTTTTCCTGGCAGTTCACGCTCTGCAGTGAGAGCCACTGGCATTACAACTAAGACAAGCTACAGCTGTGTTCAGGTGGTCTTTGAATGTTTTGGCCATGAAGATATGGGGAGAAGAAAGCAGTGGTTTGCCTTTCACTCTGCTTTCCCAGAGGAAATCTGGCGGCCTTTGGTAGCGTAATGCTATGCAGCCAGCCAGTGTTCCTCCCTGTCGCACGGTGAGGGGACAGGTGTCGTAGGAAAAGCACACTAGACTTCCAGCATTATTTCTCTCCAAGACAATGGAAAACCTCTGAAAGCCTCAATTCGCGGAAGGAAGATCGGATCGATACTTTATAACTTGTGGAAAGACCTAGCTTTCCCGCTGGCAATGAGGGCCCTGGGATGCCCCCTGGAAGGCACAGGACCCACTCGAGTTTTCTGGGAACTCTCTATTTTCTGCAGAAAGGCATTCGAGCTGTGATGGCGAGACAGGCAGCACTGTTTCTCAGGGAAGTTTGATGCCGCAATAATCCTGCTCCCCTCCACGGGCGAAAAGAGGCCTTTTTTCCCTAGGTTACCCCAAACAAATTTGGATAATGCAGGTTATATGTAGTTTCTGGCAAAGGCAAAGACTCTGAAGCAGTGCCCTGTCTTGCCCTGTTCAAACTTTGTCCCAAGGCCGTTCTGCACGGGGCGAGTGGCGTGACGTACTTACTGCCTTGAGTTAGGCCTCGCCGTCTGAAAACCTAATGAAAGGCGAGTTGGTGTTTAAGGGGAAAACTGTGCCTTGGTCCCGCTGCTTCGAGACTCAACTCTCTGCTTGGCATATTGAGGCGGCAAATCAGGTTTCCAATAGAGAGACGAAAGGAGAGTGTTCCTTCACTGCGGCCCTCGTGAATGCCATGGGAGCCCAAGACTAGATACTTGAAAGGCCTGCTGAAGCTGTGTTCGCGTGGAAGTTAGCAAGCTCGGTCATCTAGCTATCCAGCAGAGAAAGCGGTGTGTCGCCTTTCACTCCGCATTAAGAGAGATGATCCGGAGGCCCAAAGACCCTGAAGGTTGTGAAGTCTCTCAGGAAGAGATATTGGGGGCGCAGTGTAATTCCATTTGTGGTGCTGAGGACACAGGTACCCAGTAGTTCTCAAAAGCTGACTTGCGTGAAAGCACTACATGGATTACGTTTTCATGGAGAATGTTGTACGCTTAATCTTGTGGATGCAATACATGGACCTTACTATGTGCTTGGCTGGCAATGTCGTATTCCTTTAGGTATTGACGCCTTCGGGATGCCTCATGCAAGGAACCGGAGGCAAGTTTTTCTTCTCCGGAGAATGCCCCTTTCCTACGAAATGCATCCCAGGTCTTAAGACTGGCAGCAGCACTACATATGAGGCAGCTTTGTGGCTGTAGCTTTCCTTCTTTAGCACTGGGAACTTCTTCCTTTCGCATAAAATGCCAATCCGAGAGGTGACAACTGCCCAAGTACGTTTAGTTTCCAGTGAGTGAAACCACACAGAGGGAGCACTCTGGTAGGTCCCCGGATTACTCTTGAAACAGGGAATTGGGCAACGTGTGAACGGTCTACGGGAGTTAGGGCTTTATTAGGTAGGTTACAACGTGTGCTCGCAACGTCTCTAAGCGTGGTAGTGTGCAGTTTCAAGGATGCATGGAAGGTCTAGTTTCTGCGTGGCATAGAGAGAGGTTAGGTAAGTAAGTGCACCCAGAACGGAGACAACGAAAAGAGGGTCTTCCTGGCACTTCACGCTCTGCACTGAGAGCCACTGGCATTACAAGTAAGACAAGCTACAGCTGTGTTCAGGCGGTATTTGAATGTTTTGAACATGCAGATATGGGGAGAAGAAAGCAGTGGTTTGCCTTTCACTCTGCTTTCCCAGAGGAAATCCGGAGGCCTTTGGTAGCGTAATGCTATGCAGCCAGCCAGTGTTCCTCCCTGACGCACGGTGAGGAGACAGGTGTCATAGGAAAAGCATACTAGACTTCCAGCACTATTTCTCTCCAAGACAATGGAAAACCTCTGAAAGCCTCAATTCGCAGAAGGAACATCAGAACGATACTTTATATCTTATGGAAAGGCCAGCTTATCCGCTGGCAATGAGGGCCTTGGTATGCCCCCTGGAAGGCACAGGGCCCACTCGAGTTTTCTGGGAACTCTCTATTTTCTGCAGAAAGGCATTCGAGCTGTGAAGGCGAGACAGGCAACACTGTTTCTCAGGAATTTTTTTTTTTTTTTTTTTTTTTTTTTTTTTTTTTTTTTTTTCGGTACGCGGGCCTCTCACTGTTGTGGCCTCTCCCGTTGCGGAGCACAGGCTCCGGACGCACAGGCTCAGCGGCCATGGCTCACGGGCTTAGTTGCTCCGCGGCATGTGGGATCTTCCCAGACCAGGGCACGAACCCGTGTCTCCTGCATTGGCAGGCGGATTCTCAACCACTGCGCCACCAGGGAAGCCCTCTCAGGAAATTTTGATGCCGCAATAATCCTGCTCCCCTCCAGTGGCGGAAAGAGGCCTTTCTTCCCTAGGTTACAACGATCAAATTTGGATAATGCAGGTTACGTGTAGTTTCTGGCAAAGGCAAAGAGTCTCAAGCAGTGCCCTGTCCTGCCCTGTTCAAACTTTGTCCCAAGACCGTTCTGCACGGGTCGAGTGGCGTGACGTACTTACTGCCTTGAGTTAGACATCGCCGTCTGAAAACCTAATGAAAGGCGAGTTGGTGTTTAAGGGGAAAACTGTGCCTTGGTCCCGCTGCTTCGAGACTCAACTCTCTGCTTGGCCTATTGAGGCGGCAAATCAGGTTTCCAATAGAGAGTCGAAAGGAGAGTGTTCCTTCACTGCGGCCCTCGTGAATGCCATGGGACCCAAAGACTAGACACTTGAAAGGCCTGCTGAAGCTGTGTTCGCGTGGAAGTTAGCAAGCTCGGTCATCTAGCTATCCAGGAGAGAAAGCGGTGTGTCGCCTTTCACTCCGCATTAAGAGAGATGATCCGGAGGCCCAAAGATCCTGAAGGTTGTGAAGTCTCTCAGGAAGAGATATTGGGGACGCAGTGTAATTCCATTGGTGGTGCTGAGGACACAGGAGTGCAGTAGTTCTCAAAAGCTGACTCACGTGAAAGCACTACATGGATTACGTTTTCATGGCGAATGTTGTACCGTTAATTTTGTGGATGCAATACATGGACCTTACTATGAGCTTGGCTGGCAACGTCGTATTCCTTTAGGTATTGATGCCTTTGGGATGCCTCATGCAAGGAACCGGAGGCACGTTTTTGTTCCCTGGAGAATGCCCTTTTCCTACGAAATGCATTCCTCGTCGCAAGACTGGCAGCAGCACTACATATGAGGCAGCTCTGTGGCTGTAGCTTTCCTTCTTTAGCGCTGGGAACTTCTTCCTTTCGCATACAATGCCAATCCGAGAGGTGACAACTGCCCAAGTACCTTTAGATTCCAGTGAGTGAAAACAGACAGAAGGAGCACTCTGGTAGGTCCCCGGATTACTCTTGAAACAGGGAATTGGGCAACGTGTGAACGGTCTACGGGAGTTAGGGCTTTATTAGGTAGGTTACGACGTGTGCTCGCAACGTCTCTAAGCGTGGTAGTGTGCAGTTTCAAGGATGCATGGAAGGTCTAGTTTCTGCGTGGCATAGAGAGAGGTTAGGTAAGTAAGTGCACCCAGAACGGAGACAACGAAAAGAGGGTCTTCCTGGCACTTCACGCTCTGCACTGAGAGCCACTGGCATTACAAGTAAGACAAGCTACAGCTGTGTTCAGGCGGTATTTGAATGTTTTGAACATGCAGATATGGGGAGAAGAAAGCAGTGGTTTGCCTTTCACTCTGCTTTCCCAGAGGAAATCCGGAGGCCTTTGGTAGCGTAATGCTATGCAGCCAGCCAGTGTTCCTCCCTGACGCACGGTGAGGAGACAGGTGTCATAGGAAAAGCATACTAGACTTCCAGCACTATTTCTCTCCAAGACAATGGAAAACCTCTGAAAGCCTCAATTCGCAGAAGGAACATCAGAACGATACTTTATATCTTATGGAAAGGCCAGCTTATCCGCTGGCAATGAGGGCCTTGGTATGCCCCCTGGAAGGCACAGGGCCCACTCGAGTTTTCTGGGAACTCTCTATTTTCTGCAGAAAGGCATTCGACCTGTGAAGGCGAGACAGGCAACACTGTTTCTCAGGAAATTTTGATGCCGCAATAATCCTGCTCCCCTCCAGTGGCGGAAAGAGGCCTTTTTTCCCTAGGTTACAACGATCAAATTTGGATAATGCAGGTTACGTGTAGTTTCTGGCAAAGGCAAAGAGTCTCAAGCAGTGCCCTGTCCTGCCCTGTTCAAACTTTGTCCCAAGGCCGTTCTGCACGGGTCGAGTGGCGTGACGTACTTAATGCCTTGAGTTAGACATCGCCGTCTGAAAACCTAATGAAAGGCGAGTTGGTGTTTAAGGGGAAAACTGTGCCTTGGTCCCGCTGCTTCGAGACTCAACTCTCTGCTTGGCCTATTGAGGCGGCAAATCAGGTTTCCAATAGAGAGTCGAAAGGAGAGTGTTCCTTCACTGCGGCCCTCGTGAATGCCATGGGACCCAAAGACTAGACACTTGAAAGGCCTGCTGAAGCTGTGTTCGCGTGGAAGTTAGCAAGCTCGGTCATCTAGCTATCCAGGAGAGAAAGCGGTGTGTCGCCTTTCACTCCGCATTAAGAGAGATGATCCGGAGGCCCAAAGACCCTGAAGGTTGTGAAGTCTCTCAGGAAGAGATATTGGGGACGCAGTGTAATTCCATTGGTGGTGCTGAGGACACAGGAGTGCAGTAGTTCTCAAAAGCTGACTCACGTGAAAGCACTACATGGATTACGTTTTCATGGCGAATGTTGTACCGTTAATTTTGTGGATGCAATACATGGACCTTACTATGAGCTTGGCTGGCAACGTCGTATTCCTTTAGGTATTGATGCCTTTGGGATGCCTCATGCAAGGAACCGGAGGCACGTTTTTGTTCCCTGGAGAATGCCCTTTTCCTACGAAATGCATTCCTCGTCGCAAGACTGGCAGCAGCACTACATATGAGGCAGCTCTGTGGCTGTAGCTTTCCTTCTTTAGCGCTGGGAACTTCTTCCTTTCGCATACAATGCCAATCCGAGAGGTGACAACTGCCCAAGTACCTTTAGATTCCAGTGAGTGAAAACAGACAGAAGGAGCACTCTGGTAGGTCCCCGGATTACACTTGAACCAGGGAATTGGGCAAAGTGTGAACGGTCTACGGGAGTTAAGGCTTTATTACGTAGGTTACGACGTGTGCTCGCAAGGTCTCTAAGCGTGGTAGTGTGCAGTGGAATCTATACATTTTCAAGGCTGCATGGAATGTCTAGATTCTGCGTGGCATTGAGAGAGGTTAGGTAAGTAAGTGCACCCAGAACGGAGACTAAGAAAAGAGGGTTTTCCTGGCAGTTCACGCTCTGCAGTGAGAGCCACTGGCATTACAACTAAGACAAGCTACAGCTGTGTTCAGGTGGTCTTTGAATGTTTTGGCCATGAAGATATGGGGAGAAGAAAGCAGTGGTTTGCCTTTCACTCTGCTTTCCCAGAGGAAATCTGGCGGCCTTTGGTAGCGTAATGCTATGCAGCCAGCCAGTGTTCCTCCCTGTCGCACGGTGAGGGGACAGGTGTCGTAGGAAAAGCACACTAGACTTCCAGCATTATTTCTCTCCAAGACAATGGAAAACCTCTGAAAGCCTCAATTCGCGGAAGGAAGATCGGATCGATACTTTATAACTTGTGGAAAGACCTAGCTTTCCCGCTGGCAATGAGGGCCCTGGGATGCCCCCTGGAAGGCACAGGACCCACTCGAGTTTTCTGGGAACTCTCTATTTTCTGCAGAAAGGCATTCGAGCTGTGATGGCGAGACAGGCAGCACTGTTTCTCAGGGAAGTTTGATGCCGCAATAATCCTGCTCCCCTCCACGGGCGAAAAGAGGCCTTTTTTCCCTAGGTTACCCCAAACAAATTTGGATAATGCAGGTTATATGTAGTTTCTGGCAAAGGCAAAGACTCTGAAGCAGTGCCCTGTCTTGCCCTGTTCAAACTTTGTCCCAAGGCCGTTCTGCACGGGGCGAGTGGCGTGACGTACTTACTGCCTTGAGTTAGGCCTCGCCGTCTGAAAACCTAATGAAAGGCGAGTTGGTGTTTAAGGGGAAAACTGTGCCTTGGTCCCGCTGCTTCGAGACTCAACTCTCTGCTTGGCATATTGAGGCGGCAAATCAGGTTTCCAATAGAGAGACGAAAGGAGAGTGTTCCTTCACTGCGGCCCTCGTGAATGCCATGGGAGCCCAAGACTAGATACTTGAAAGGCCTGCTGAAGCTGTGTTCGCGTGGAAGTTAGCAAGCTCGGTCATCTAGCTATCCAGCAGAGAAAGCGGTGTGTCGCCTTTCACTCCGCATTAAGAGAGATGATCCGGAGGCCCAAAGACCCTGAAGGTTGTGAAGTCTCTCAGGAAGAGATATTGGGGGCGCATTGTAATTCCATTGGTGGTGCTGAGGACACAGGTATCCAGTAGTTCTCAAAAGCTGACTTGCGTGAAAGCACTACATGGATTACGTTTTCATGGCGAATGTTGTACGCTTAATCTTGTGGATGCAATACATGGACCTTACTATGTGCTTGGCTGGCAATGTCGTATTCCTTTAGGTATTGACGCCTTCGGGATGCCTCATGCAAGGAACCG